>NW_017297786.1:0-47402 GCF_001594075.2 Trachymyrmex cornetzi | reverse complement strand
TACTAATTAATAATACTTTGATTAAGGTATTTCCCTTCGAAACAAATTAATTTTGGAGACGAAAAACGGCAGGAATTAAGTTCAACACCTAATACATACCTACATTACACTAAATGCAGTTTTGGAATACTACCAACTTAATTAAAAATACAAGCAATGTCAGGAACATTAGTAATTTACATTACTATGTTAAATTGAACTTTCAACAAGATATTTAACGATTTCCAATTCAGGACGAAAATACAAGAAATTTTAAAATATTGAAAGTCCGAGAAAATCTTGAGATTTTACCTAGAAATTAGGGAAAAGACGGAATTTTAGGATGAGGAATTTGTGATAATCCTGAATTTGTTAAAATTCTTCGAAATGATTTACTATCTTCTTGGTGACAAAAGCGGTTATTTCTGATCACGCGTGAGTGCATGCTTACGCACACGCACAAGCGATACGATACAGTCGAAAACAACGTTTAAGCGAGCAAACGATCGAGCGATTTCGCGATCATTCCGATGTGCAGTCTGCTAATAAAAGACGTTGCGCAACCGTTGTTGCGCGGTGGATAATAATAAGAACGAACACACCGAACGGAGTCGTCCGGGAGAAAGGGAGGAGGAAGGGGGGGGGGGATGGAAAAATGCGGGGTATGCGGAGAGTGTCTGGGAATCAAAGGCAGGGTTGCGTATCGTCAACGTACGCGGGCAATAAGTACGCGGACGTAATAATTCGTCGCGCATGAATTGCATTCGCATTGCGTCGCGGCGGTGGCATGGATGCGCATTGGCGCAATGATGGAAATCGCGGAGGAGAAACTTGGATCGAATAAAACAACTCGCCGTCCCGCTTTGCCCGCAATCGCGACCTTATCTTCGCCGGGGAGAAGAGGTCAAGAATTCACGGGGTAATGAAATCGGTAACCCGTGTAAATGTTCTCCGATGTACAAATCGGGAATTAATTGATCATTGCGCTAATCCCGATTAACAATTTATTCACCTGATTTTCAAGGCTCAAAAGGACATTACGATCTTCGTGCGAGTCAACCTAGAATTACAGAGTTAGTACAAAACTGGAAATTAGGGAAAAGTCGGGGAATTTGGCAAAATTTTCTGGCACAAATTAAAATTCTTGGTTATAAAGAAATTTAATATATCACGTAGCTTTGGGGTACCAGTTTAACAATTAAAAATGCAAACAGTGTCAGCAACGTTTAATAGTAATTTACATTGCTGCGTTAAATTGATCTCTCAATACAATATTTGGCGGTTTCCAAATCGGGACGAAAATATAAAAAAAATGTTTAAATATCAAAAATTAGGAAATATCGTGAAATTTTGTCTGGGAATCGGGGGAAAGTTTAAAATTTGTGTGAATTAGAGATTTAACTTGGAATCTCTCGCGGATGATAGCATGAAACTTGACGGCATCTTTTATCGATGTTGCGGGAATAGACGTCGTCGTCGTCCTCTCAACGAAGAAGAGGCGGCTGCATAAAGGATTCGAGATCCCATGGTGGTATATCGGTGATGGATCGGCTTCTGCCGGTGGTCGTTAGCCGTGATAGATGGCAACCTGTATCCACCGCCGGGGCTCTCCGCATTCGCCAATGAGAAATCCGATCGTAACTACTTCCGGCTCTCGGGCCGATGCCTTCCGTGGAACGCCGTGAAAACGGAAATTCACTTTCTTTACCTTGGCAGCGTATCGCGCGTGCGTCTCCTCCGCCTCTTTCCTTTTTTTTTTCCTCTTTCCTGAACATCTTTCCCTCTCTGCCTCCCTCTATGCACGTTCACGTGTTTCCCCGTGACGCATCAACTCGTTTCGTAAAGCCGTCCTCGTGGTCCGACCTCTCTTTTTTTCTCTCTCCCTCTCTCCTCTCTCTCTCTCTCTCACTCACCCATACAAACGAGCGCACACGACATATCACGTACAAGATACCTACAATACGTCTCTTTTGGATTTTCAAAAGCGGCCATGGTCACTTAATCATCCGTCCGTGTTCATTGTTATCGCCGCACGAATTATCAAGCTGTGGGCTGTCGCGATATCTCGCAATCGAACTTTTGTTGAAGATACAAATAACATTCCTTTACAATCGTCACGTACGCCTCGGCACACGTTCACCCCGTTCGTCGCTATAAAACGCGCCGATACATATTTCGCGTTATCTTCGTCGCGCGTATAAACACTTCATTGTTGCGGTGACTCATAAACTTCCGCAATGCGCAGTCATTTGCATCTGCACGCCTACTTGTCACAAATATGAATAGGTTTTTTTTTTGTTTAATTAAAAATTTTAGAAAATTTTTTTAGACCATCCCCGAATGATTAATGAATCCTCGTAACGAGTTGCAACGCAAAGTGAGCACACAGGCAGGCTCTGCCTTTCCTTCGTGCATTTACTTCTTCCCTGTCAACGTCGCGCTCGGCTTGGCAAACGTTAGCGACAGGCAGGGGCCTCCGAAGGACGCGTATATACACTCGCGCTAATGCGCCCGTGCATACGCTCGATTTGCACGCACACGTTCTCGAAAAGTGCCGTCGAACGTGCGTGTAAAGGCTTCGCCGCCGAGAGTACGACGGAGTACGGTAACACACGACTCGATTCCTCCGACTTATCCTCGAGCGAATTTCATCGTGTTTGTTCCAACGATTAATGTACTTATATACTCTAATGTACATCGCAGTTGTTGTTTTCGTCGCTGTTTTTCTCAGACCCACGAGCCTTCAATAAATCATGCGTTATCAATTTTATTTCACAATATCCAACGGCAAATGTCGAATTTAATTCTTTCGACGTGAATATTATGTTGTCAGTGACAGCGCAAAGTAACTGCCTCGAACTGCCACGTTCAGCACTAAATGCGTAATGAGAATATGCGAGATTAGCATAGCTTAATGGCATCGAGAGAGCGGCTCGGTTTCTGGTTTGTGACATTTAAAACGTTGTTTTTACGTCGCTTTTATTCGAGACGCATAACGAGCAAACGTATAGCCTTGAGTTCTAAATCCGGCTCCAATTTTTGGACATCTCTTATTCGGCGCCCTGGATATACCTATTATAAAAGTACGCAGTGACAAATTTTCCAATCCGGTTTACCGTCGCTGTGCGATAAAACTGATAATGTTCAATTTAGAGGGGTTTATCGATTTCCTTCAGTTATCCCATTACAAGCATTTATTCGAAACGATCCGAAAGTTTCCGACAGCTCGCGAGTTGAAGTGGAAAGTCGATTCTGTTCGGAACGCGGCTGTTGGAGATCTTCACGCTGTAATTGGAAAGGATCGCTAACCGTTTGTCGAATAGAATTCCGAAGCGTCTCCGTCGCCTTGGAAAAAAGTTTCGTGAAAAGTGGAAAGGGGCCTCTATGCGACTTTGAAACAACGGATTCCGACGAAACCCGGGTAAACTTCCCTCGCAGGCTTCTCGAGGACAGCAGTCCGGAAAATACGGTTGTGCTAAACTTAGTCCCGAAGGAAAATATTTTGTTGGGAAAATATGCGTGCAACGCTGAGAATATGCGCACATTGCCGAGGCGAGTAAGCGGAGAACAAGGTGCTCGAAAAGCCACGTTGATTTAAAAATGTTCACGAGAACGAAAAGTGCCGACGCGCCTCTGCTACGCGAATCCGATATTTTTCACGGTCTCATCAAGAGTCATTTAACCGGCCAAGACTCACGTTTGTAATGCGTTTGATTTGGCAAGATTGCAAATGCAGTTAAATTATGCATGCAGAAGTAGATTTTTCGTGGTTAGTAATTATATCTGTGTATGAAACTTATTCTCTCTTCTCTTCTATTATAATACATGGATATCCGGGTATCGAATTTAAAAAATGTTTATATTTTTGTGTGAATTTTGTTATAATACCTCAAAACTTCACCTTTCGAACAATAAATAACAGTTGGTTTATATACAAAATTTGGCCAGTATTCATTGAATCTTATATTTAAGATCGTCTCAAGTAGTCTTAAAATGTCATAAACCAATCACAGATATTCATAGTCCGTTTTTATTTCAAAACCATCTTAAGTAATTTCTTGTTAATATCATCCTCCGATTGATTCATGATATTTTAAAATTGTACTTAAAATGGTCTTAAATATAAGATACGACTATGGATACCGATTTTTATCTCTTTTTATTTCTACATTATTTGCGGAAATCTTGTGATATACAATATTGAAAAAGTGAACAAGTCATGCATTGATAGAAAAGTTAATTGCAATTTTTTAGCACGTAGAACATTACGTTATGTTACTCTTAAAATATAATGTCATCTATTTAACAAGGGAGTCTTTCTTTCTATGAGTTCACTTATTACGTGAAGATCCATCGAGGAACGTACGTTGGATGAAAAATTGGGAAGCCCCAACGGTGGTTATCAACGGTGATAATAATGATATATCGGACCTCCCCAGTGATCGGCACTCGACGTTGGCATTTCGTTGCAATGGCCTGATGCAAATGTGAACGGCGTTGAATATTATCGCCGGCAAGACCGAGACAGAAAGCGTGAGATAGCTCGACGAGTGGCGATGGAGAGATGGCGGGTGAGTTTCGCTATCGTTCTTCGCACAAAAATAAGTGTATATTTGGCCAAGATTTCGATAAGAGGAAACTTCTCGTTCTATATGTACGCACAACCCGCTCACGTGCGTATGTCCGGCGATATGAATTGCGTTATCACCTGCTGGCGCAATTTCCTTGCAGGAATGTTCAGGAAAAGAATGATTTTGCAAAAATATTAAAAAATTTAGCTAGATACACAGTAAAAAAGAAAATGTTAATTTTAACATTTTTTACATGTCCCAGGAGATCCACTCTAAATTTTAAGTTAAAATAACTCATTCGTCTCTTGTGTTATTTATTAACGAACTAATAATGTTAAATAATTGACACAATACTTTACATTTATATTTGTTATTTTGACTTTAAGGGTGATTTAAAACTAACATATAAAATAAGTAGAGTACATAGAAGAGTAGTTGCAGTAACTCGTAAGAAAATGTTAATAAAACATTTTTGTTCGTATAATGAAAAAATTTTTAGATGTTAAATTGACTTTGAGATATATAGATTAATTGAAACAATTATGTTAAAAACACTCAAAATAATATTCCATTTTTAATTGACATAAGCAAATGTTAAGTTGGAAAGGTGACATGAATCTAACACATCCAAATATTACAAAAATAATAACATATCAGTTGTATGTTAATTTTACATTGAAGTAATAATTAAAATGTGGTAACACAAGAAAAATTCTACATATGGACGCACGATTTTTTACTGTGTACAGATGTGAAAATAATTTGTTAGATCATTGAAATAATTATGTAGGAAACTCAAGCATAATGAACAATGTTGCATAAAATTTTGATGTTCTAGCAACCAGCTTGAGTGCCCTTCATAATTATTTTGATAAAATTATCTTCAGATCTTTACGTAGCTAAATTTTTAGATACTTCAGAAATATCAAATAAATTAGGCATAGGAGGGGTCTTGCAGCCTCTTAATGATGTAATTAAATTATTTCTTTAGCAAAACTGTTCTTTCCGTATTATTAATTTACGTGTACGATCACGGTGGAAGTGACATGCACACGCGTACAAGTTGCCGTGGTTTACACACGCATACGAATCTGAGCAATATATCTAACTCTCAAGTCGAGTAACACACAGACACTCACGCACACAGATTTATCTGACGTTCTCACGCACACGATTTAAAATAATATACATAAGCGTATGCACACATATGTGTACGTACATACACACACGGTATTGCCAGCCGAATCGATAAGCTTGAAATGGAAACAGTGTTTGATGTTACAGCTCTCGGTCGGAAGTAATTTAATCTCAGATTCAGACTAAACATATTGTTCATTATGTATCGCCGCTGTTGTCAGACTGTAACAGGTACATCGGCCTCTCGTAAATAGAATGTATTTTCTTTTTCAACTTTGTCGCACTTTGTTTCTCTCTACTTTGGTCCTGCCTCCCTTTAAAAATCTCATATCGTGCCTTGGCTAATTTTATTTACGTGATCACAATTATTTATCGCGGTTGCAAAGGTTATCTTGTATTTTTATACTTTGTCCAGTACACTCTTGCAACACGAACGTATTTTTTTTTTATCTTTCGATGCCTTATCGTGACATTTGAAGCTTTACTTTCACGGGTATTTCTGACGGGTATTTTCTCATTACTGGTTTTTACTCGCCGGTTTATGCTATTATTAACTTGTTATTATTATGAATCCCGGATTTTTCTGAACTGGTCAGTTAGCTGGTTATCTTCGAGCTGTCGTTTTTCCATGAAAGATTCCTGGCGTCGAAGGAGGAAAACGGATGCAGGCATCGTGTTGCAAGGCCGACAAAATAACATAAGGCTCAGCGGGATCGACATGAATTGAATTGCAAAGTGCCTTTCCTTCGACTGACGCGTCGAATCCTCTTAACCTCTCAAAAGTTCATCGATGTATATATACATATAGGTACACATATTTTTCTATTATTACTTTTGCTTTGCATTATCTTGTGACCGCATCGCAATTTATATCGATATTCGCAGGAGTGGAAAAAGAAGAAAAAAAGAGGACACTTACCGCGCTAGTTTCACCTTATAATTAAGTAACCGTACGTTTCTTTTTCACGTAACCAACTTGTTTTATATCGTTACGTTGTATATTTCTCATTACAACTTAGATTTTAAGTCAAGCGAACAAGATGGATGATCAAATCTCTTCTCTCATGATTTACACGCGTTTAACGAATCTGTCGATTATGTTTGTCAGTGTATTAATGATTTTGTTTTGTGTTTTTAATATTACCATTTGAATATGAGAATATCCTTTCCGCATAACGAGTGAGTATCGTAGGCTTGATATAACGGAGAATTTCCGTGTCTGAACATGTCTCGAAGACAAAAGAAAAATAGTGTGACATGAGATAAGATAGCTACGCCGAAACAATTTCAAGTAATATTTCCGGCTGTTTGTTTAAACATTGCTGACCTTATCGACTCTTCAACGCATTTCGATGTTATCTTACAGCTGAATACCATTGGGTTGGTTTTTATTTCACGTTGCTTTTATATATTTTATATATATATATATATATTATATATACATTTTTGTATCGTACATATATAGATATTCGTACGACGAGATTACTGAATCTTATCGATAAACGATCAAGCTCACTCGAGCGATCAATAAGACTTTTTCACTTTGAATAAAGATGCCCTTTGTATAAAAAAGAATAGCGTTATAGCGTTATACAGGGACTATTTATGATGCTTTGAATAATTTACTATAAGGCGACGAAAATGTTCGACCACAACATTTTGTGTTAATCAAATCATGAATAACATATATTTACAAAGAAATTTTGAACTGTTAATTAATATCTTATTAAATACCAAAAATAATAATTAATATTCAAAATAATTAATATTCAAAATAGCCTCCTTTAGCTTTGATACAAACTTTGATGCGCTTCGTGAATGGCATCAACAAGAGACCCTATAACATAATACCTCATAGTACCTCATACTATGATCTTAATTAAAGTTATAGAGAGTGAAACAGTATAAATTACAGTGAGATCATATATATACATTATACACATGATCTTATTTTAACTTATTATGTATATTATATGTACATATTTATCTCTCTTGTAGGATTTTAACAAAATCGCTCCTATCTAAACTCTGTTATAGAATTCCTAACATCACCGATAGCCGCATCTTTCCACAAATAAATTCCAGTGAATAGAATGGTCTTCAGTCAACTGTTGGAAACTTTTGGCGCAGAGTCTTAGTATTTAATAAGATGTAATTAATATTCTCCAGTATTTATTTTTTTTTATATATTACAATCCATTTTGATATCAAAATAACGATAAATAACGTCAGCTGTTAGCTGGATAATGATTCGATGAAATACAAAGCTTTGTCATACAAACTCTTTTGTGTCCTGTACACGACAAATAAAGGACCGTACCTTCAACGGATGATAATCTTAAAATTTTTTACGCATTGTATATTAATTATATGCATTTCGAGTTTTATCATTATTCTTTTATTCGGCATGTAATGACAAATAAAAGTATTTGTAGTATCCAATTTAGTTTAAGCGGCCTGACGTCTGGAAGAATTTGGTAACGGGGAGATAATGAAAGTAACTCTCTCTTTCTGCTATTCGCATCAACATGAGCGATAAAAGTATTGTTGGCTTTCATTATTTCCGCCTAAGTGAACAATAATCCTGACATTTACATTTTGTTTTTCGCGGCAATGTCTGTGGGATCCCGGAGTTGACGGCTCTTTTAATTCAAGTGAATCACGTAACTGTGGTGGTTCTTCGACATACGTTGTCTCCCATTAACATATTTGCACGCTTTTTCGTTTTATTCTTATCGAGACTTTAATTTAAACAGGTTACGACAGATAACACGCGTTGTTCACGTGTACACGACGTTCAATCACCTTTTTAACTAAACAGCATAAGACTACCGTGAATTTCACTAAAATCTCGCTTCTTCAAACAAATCGGAAATCTCACGAAATGTATGAAAAATTGTTACATATCTACATGGTTTATTCGTTGAAATACTACCAGCGCAATATTCTTAATTAATATTATTAACATAGCTAAAATAATATTTAATCTCGTGACATTTTTTTCGAAATCTACTATTTTTTTAAAGAATATTGAAAAAAAAACTGATCAAGGATACATTAAAAATTCTTGATTTAATGTCAGATAATTCAAGACTAACTTTAGATAATATATGAAAGACGTTTTTCTTTAGAGATTTACTATATTTTTTTATTAAACGTCGTGAATAAAATACAGATTTTGAACACCGCCCGCCGATTGGAATCGGCAACCTACTGACACACTAATTAATGGCAGTATCGTTGTCGTCACGAGCCGGTTGTCGCGTGAGCAATAAATAATGAGACCGATACGTAACGTTACGTGATTATGTACCTTAATTAATACACACGAATGAAAATTGTACAAACAATTATATTTGCTAAAAGAGATAAATTGACGCGCGAGAGACCGCGAGACGAATCGGCAATCATTTCGCCGCGAATCGCGTTATCCACAATTGACTACATTACTTCGGGGTCAACGAGGTGGAGGAGGAAAAGACGAAAGCGGGTACGACGGCATGGACGCGCGCGAGGATTTCGCGTAACGATGCGTGATTCACCCCGCCTCTTCGCGCGCGAGTACGAAGAAGTATGCCGCTATAAATATAATGCGTTTCTGAGTCATCGGCTCGCGCGAGGTGCCACCGCGGTGGTTGACTCAATGGCATTTGAAATCGCTGATCGTCGACGTGTTTTCGCGGCGCGCCCGCGCCAAAAGGACGCGGATTTCAACAAGCTGGAACACCTCCTCCTCCTCTGGCATTATAATCCGTTCCATGTGAACGCACCGGAATCTACGCGATTTCGAGTCGAGCGATCGACCGATCATCGAACGCTCGTGTCTTGAGTTTCTCTTTCAAACCAACTGAACCCCCCGTCGATCGAGATCGCGTCTGCTTTTCCTCCGGACCACGCTGCTGCCTGCCTTCCGTCGCGAATGACATACGAGTTCAAAGAACTGGAAAGTACAGCGAGAGACGGAGAAGTTCAATGTAACGAGTAATTTAATCCACTTTCCTTTCAAAAGGCTTGGAGATAATCTAAAGTTCAAAGTATTGAAATTAAAAAGTCTAAAAACTCAACATTAATCATCCACGTCTCATTTCTTTAAGAATTTAAAATTGATTAATAAAACTTTAATCCGCGCGATAAAGTAGCAGTTTTCTTTTAGATGATCAGACTACTGCAGTTGCACTGGAATTCGTTAATTGTCGTTAGATTATTAATAGATACGACATTGCGCGGGCGCGCTAATTGTAAAAAGAAGGATCACACGTCTTGGATTTTCCGCGTGATAATTTGCGAGAATGCCTCCGCGAGAGCGAGTTTAGATAACAATTATCTTCGTGCGTGTGCGATAAGGTGCAAATATGTGTGCTCTAATACGTGCAAATTAAACGGTTCTTTACGTCGCTTTCTGCGAATCAGCCGGTAATCACGCCTGCTATTGCTTATATTAGCGTCGTAATTATCAAGATCGCTCGTTTCGTTCGCGCACTTTATGATCGGCGACGTGCCAGCACGAGCAAGGAACATCGAACGTGGGCGACAAGCATATCCGATTAATTAGCACCTGGTATTACGACGAATCGCTCGTCCGTATGGTCGCGTGTGTACTTAACTGCATGTAACTCCGTAGTTATAATACAAGTGAAATGCAGACTGATAAATAAATCAAATAAGAGAGTCCTTTATTTTCAGCCGGATCGAAGCGGATTTTGATACTTGATAACGTTCATACAGAAAAATACATACTGTACGCAAGTAATAATTACTTTCAAAAACAGTATTTCGAAAGTTTTTATGTTTGCAAATCTATCATAAGTTTACCACAAGCGTCGAATTTATTCAAAATATATTCTGAATCCTAGTTAGTTTAATACTTCAAACAAGATTATTAAATTAAAACAAATTTGATTTGTTTTCTTTGATTTATTTTATAATATTCTTCAAAAGAATATAAAGTCTTGTTTTGAATATAAATATTGAGTTTTTTTCTAAAATTTGCAAATCTCTTTGTTAGAGATAACCATTACACTTAAAAGGAAGAAAGTAAATTAAGTAATCACTTTTCTTACTATCTAAATCTGAATCAGTGGATAATCACTGATATCAGTGCCAAGTATGCCACTATTCACTAATCATCCAGTGACGTATTTGGCACTGGATAATCAGTGAAGTTCAATTAAAAAAAAAGAAGGTTTGAGCATTATATATCCTAAAATATTGATATTTATATGTTAATTTCAATTTTCTAATACTATATTCATTGAATTTATGCACTAAAATAAGATTAATTATATCACATAATAAAGATTAGCTCTAGGTTAGGAATTTCACATTTCACTCACTGATTACCAGTGGCATACTTGGCACTGATATCAGTGATTATCCACTGGTTCAGATTTAGAGAGTAGCAATAAAATATTTTCTTGTGTTTATATACATTTACAAATATAAATTTTTCAATTCTATAAACTACGTGTTGATTGATTTGTTGAATTTGAAATCATAGACTGACGGTGGAAACATCATAAATTACATTGATGGTCAATTTAATAATAATGCACATTAGCATCTTAGAACACTTGATCAAAAATAAGATTATTTTCCTCTTGTTACTTAATTAACTCTGTAATGATTTAATATTCTGTAATGATTTATCGATCTTCAGCATCTTGATAGTATTTTTTTTTACCTCACGATATTTTAATATTAAAAAAAATAATACATTGCTTAAGATTTTTTAATATTACAATTTATGAATTTTAATAATTCTTTCGCCTTGAGAGCGTAAAGCTTGCACATAAATCTGCACATAAAGAACGTAAGAAGTTTCTCGAGAATTTTAGGTTTATAAAGTAAAGAAGAAAGATACGCGCGAACGACTCGCGAGCGCTGGACTTGCCAAATATTTTTCACGCGCAATTTGTAAGCGACGTAATCAATCGTTTTCACTCGAAACAGAGACGGAGATCGACTGAAGGCTGCGAGGAACTTTCTAACCCAATTCCGCGCATTATTTGTGACGCTGTATTAGGCAATTGCCGTCTGACTAGGTCTAGGTCTTTCTCGGGTGAGGAATACTAATTGTAAATCGTCTCTTGTCAATCGTTGCTTGTAACAATTCGCTATTCACTATTTTGAAAAATACGAAACAAAACAGTAGTAGAAATTCAGAATTTTTTAGCAAAAGCCGAAAAAATAAAATTTTTTTTTTAATTTAGGATACTCATAAATATTCTAAAAAATACTACACTATAATGCGTGTCCTCTAATCTTCTCTGAAGAGCCATTTTTATTTCTTCTTTGCTAAATAGAATCACGCAGGAAACGTTCTAATTTATTTCTTACGAAGAGTACAATCTTTATTTTTCTGAAAATAATTTATTAGACCATGAAAACAATCATGTAGGACGCTCGAATTGGTTATTAGAATATCAAAACTTTTCGTGGCCTTATTCAAGGTTTCTATATAATTATTTTGAAAGGGGCCAACACAAAATTATTTTCTAATCTGTATTTATCTAAATTTTTAGATCCTTTAGCAAAATCGTTCTTTCTATGTAAATAATATAGTTAAAATTATTTTTAATAAATAATCATACACAAAAGTCAATTTTATTTTAAAATTTTATTGTTTATTTAATTTACAAACTTAAAACATTTTATAACGCGTTACATCAAAATTCAGATCAGAAAAATCATAAAAATTGTTAAAGCTCTCTTTTACATCAAGATGCACTCATTGGTGTATTCCACGCCAAGATGCACTCATTACTTTTCATCCTTTTAGAAGTAGTGGCACCGATTAACTTTTAGCGATGTCAATTTCATAATCGTCTAAGTGTTCTTCCATTTGCAAACGAGCGAGTCTCGAAGTTTACGTAATCGATTATAAAGAGATGCGCGAGAAAAACAGCTGAGAGACTATTAGCTATTTATTATTGGACTTTTTACTAACCTGCAATTAGAAAATTCTAAATAACGCTGCACAAAGGAAAACTTCTTTCGAGTATTTCGCAATACAATTAAATATGTTGCGTCACAACGAGACGAATCTTCTCTCACCGAATCGCCATAATTTCACGCACTAGCATAACGACGATCATCGACGCGTAACAAACAACTCTCCGAGCGAAGGCCCGCTGAATAAACTGGCGTCGCAAAGTCGAAGAACTTGGGCTGCGGCTTTAATTATGTAATTTTTCTAATGGTTGAGTGAAGCTTCTAAGTGAATTATCAGTCATCGTTGAGTATCAATCCAGACACGCTCATTAGCCTTCCCACGAGTACGAGTACATATCAGAGGAATCTTATTCTCCTTTTTTTTTCGCAAGATATCTTACGTCTTTACTGATATCTAATAGTCAAATATATTCGAACTATATTTGAAAAGATTCGATTATCACAGGAGTATTTTTAGACAAGGTCACATATTCTGTGTAGTTTTCATTACAAATTCCAAACGTGGAATGTCCTCGCCTCGAATTTTATACGTTCACAACGGGTAGTATATCGCACGTGTGGTGGATAGCACCGTCGTTTCGGAAAATCATGGCGGTTGTAAAATCTCTCCAAGATAGACGTCGTCGGCGTTGAATAATTAAAGAGGCTAACGAGCCGTCTAACCCTGGCGGAAGCGGCTCTGGTAATATCAGGGAGTTGGAATCAGGCAGAATTGTAACGCTTAGCGATATGTCCCCTGGATTTGTCTCCGGAAGCCCCACGAGGAATGGTTTTGTTCTATCGTTTACACGAACGTTGAAAGGCGTACATCTGTACGCGTGACGACAACTGCAAACGGATTATTCATTGTGTTGGAAGCGAAAGCGCCCTTTCTATGCACTAAAAATGGAAAAATGGAAAATAACTTCGCGATCTGATATTCGTTTTACATATCGATACAATTCAATTTATAATATAGCGTTATATTCTTATCGACGTACACTGTACCATAAAAAATATAGTTGTCCCAAAAAATTACTATAAAATTATAGTAATTTATGTACTTTTGACCATTTTTATGATTATAATTATAGTCATTTTAAATTGCCAATTTATACATTTATTGCTAAAATTATACATGTGGTTATTATTAACTAATATTATAGGAGTTACTATAATCTTAATTATAGTATAATAATATGTAATTATAGTTACAAATATCAAACATTTTTCTCTCATTGTCAATGTAGGAGCAATGAAGACCTATAGAAATGGTTAAAATTAATTTAAAATTGCGTACAATTTAACAGTATGAATTTATGACAGTGTATATATATGGAAAAAACAAATTTTTGCGAAAATCTAAAAATTTAACTAGATACAAATCTGAAAATAATTTTATTGGCCTATCAAAATAACTACGTAAGACGCTCAAATTAGTTGTTAATATGTCAAAACTTTTTGCAGCATCAAAATTCCTACTTATTAATTATTTTGATGGCCCAATAAATTATTTTCAGATCTGTTATCTAACTGAATTTTTAATTAGATATTCAATAAAATTGTTCTTTTATTGTATAAAACATTTTGTGAGTCGATATACTTTTCCTTCAGCCGATAAAAGCTATAAGCCGATGCGCATCTACTACGTACGATATTTACGACCCATCTTGAAAATCCATGTCTTCATAAAGATCCGCGAAAGTATTCAATAAAGCACTTTGTTACCTTTCGCGATCCGTTGTTTGAGATCTTTTCCGCAATTGGAGGAAGAAATTTATTCGCTTATTTATTCTTTTTAATGGAAAATAAAAGCGTGCATGTAAACGCATTCCATAAACGGATTGAGCATTAGCCATTATTAATTGTCGTAACAATATGATTTTCTGCGGTAAAAAAAAAACGATACTTCGTTAAAGTCTATCTAGTCTTCACAACGAATTTTTTGCACGCTACCGGGTTTCGCAATCCGGCGCGGCTTTCACTTAACACAGCTTTAATTCGTGAACTTTCAAGGCACTATCACCCGCCAACAGTAGAATTTATCGCACGTAATCACCGTCTTAAAAATGAGATACCTAGGTAATTATCGGGTTCACAACCGAACAGAAGTATCTGAATAAACGGAGTGATATTTCGCATGTTCACGTAATTCGGAAAGGAAACAGGTTTTCACTTCCTTTAGCATTATTTCAACGCCCACCCTCTTTACAGCTCTGGGAATGGACATAGCTCGTAAAAATGTCCAAAAGCCCACGAACAAAAGAAACTTGGTACCTGAAATAAATTATTGTAATATACTATTGTACATTCTCATTTTTCATACTTTTGTGAGGATCGTATATTCGAAGAATTTATACGTTTTACTTATTTTACTTGAAGAATTTGTTCCAGAGATTCCCTGCCTATGATCTCTCCCGATTATTTCAGAAATACGTTGAATTTATCGACATTTCGAGTTTCATCCGATTGTACGCGACGCGAAATCGTGGCGCGCCGTTTCGCGACGATTCGTCGACGCGAAACCGGCGCAATGTTACTTTCACTTAGCGCGATTTATTTTCTGCGCCGTCGATGCGCGTGCGAATCGAACGTGCTTACCGTTCGCGGTCGGCGGAGTTAGTTAATTAACGTCACTTGTATGTATATGGCTTAGCGTGTGCGCGTAACGTATGCGTGTTCGGAAGAACGACAGAGAGCAAGGTGGCGGCGCAAAGAGGAGGGATTCGCGGGAGAGAAAGGAGAAACAAAAATACGATGGTGAGGTCACCGATTGGTTCGGTGTACGCGCATCTTTTTTTTTTTTTTTAATTTTTATTTCCCACAGACGAAAGGGGCACCGATACGATGACGTTGATGACCTTGTGCCAGATGGAGCTGCATCCTGAGCCAGGGACAGTCGGTTTCTCGGATACACCGCTTATCTTTCGTCTCATTTCTGTTTCACCATTGAACGCGTAGAGATACGGCTGCGAAAAAGCATTGGTGTATTTTCCCACCTGAGGCAACAACGAATTGTCTCAGGTTCTTGAAACGTTTTAACCCGGTGGAATCGATTTGTTGAAATTATTCTCCTCGTTCAAAGGAAAGCAAATGAACAACACACATTTCGTCCGTCTCTTTCCTGATAATAGAACATGTTCAATTTTTCTGAATGAATAAATGAAAATGCGCGTGATAGAAATTAATTGGGTAAAATAAAAATGATCGAATGAGGAAAATCAACGACGAAGGTCAGCTACACGAAAAAAATGATTTTACTGAAATATTACAAAATTTAACTAGATACAGATCTGAAAATAATTTAGTTGGACCATCAAAATAATTACGTAGGAGACTTAAACATAATGAATAATGCTGCAAAAACTTTTGATATTCTAGCAACTAGCTTGAGTAAGGGATGAACCGCTGATCAAAATTACGCATATCAATGCCTGCTAATGTCCAGTAATGTCCAAGTAGTGCCCAATTTTTTATGCCCGTTAATGCCCTAGTAATGCATAACCTCATACCGCTTATTATAGTATACCTGTAATTTTCTTAAGTGATGCCCCAGTAATGCCCCAAATCTGTACATCGCAATGCCTTCAGCGATTTACCTCTTACGAGGTTGAGCTAATTATTTTGATAATTCAACCAAATTAGGTATATTTCGAAATGTTTATCTAATCAAGTTCTTAACGAATGCTTAGGTAAAACCATTTTTTTTTTGTTTTAGGAGCTACAGATTGTCGAGAAGTTTCAATCGCTAGACAATAAGCACCGGGATTAGAGTAGAAATACTTAATATCCTTGCAAGTACGGACACGCGATACATTTGAATTATTTAAAATCGTGCACCTGGCAATCCCACATACACCCCGTACCTATGCACGAGCGTCGCTCGTGCGTTTCCAAGATACGTGTCTAAGGTCGTCACGTGTGTGTTCACCGTGATAAGCGGTACCCTAGGTCGGCTCGCGCCGGCTTCATGCTTTTCTAATTCGTTATGAATTTATACGTGCGCATCCACACTTGCTTCGACACACGCACAGCTGCATGCACGTTTCTCACCCACATACACGTTTCCTTTTTTTTTCTGCGATACCCGGTTGACACCGGTTGCCCAGTGAAAGTTGCCCTCCCGCGTCCGATCGAAGATCGATTACGCCGCGGGGCCGTTGCAGTTGACCGGTTGTTCTTCGTTCGGAACCAATCCGACGCTTAAGAATATTCCAACGAAGAGACTTTAAAGCCTGATCTACAATGTATCCTTTCCTCCTTCCTATTTCTTGCCCTTTTCCTCTCTTTGCGACTGTTTCATCGACAATCGTGTTTCTTGTCACGTATTTCTTGTCTCGTCCAAAGTCCGTCAACTTTAATCTCTACTAGACGAAATAGAAAACGCAGGATAAGAAGCGAAAAGATAAGAAGTAAAAAGCAAAAAGCACGTTGTACATCAGTTTTATGGCGAAAGAAAAAGAACAAGTATTGAGAGAATTAATAAAAATGTTTGATGAAAATCTCTGTAAAATTAGACATAAACGATTGGGAAATATACTGAATGAATAATTTAATCTTCTCTTAAAGCATTCATTGTGCGAAATAAAATTTAATTTTATAATACTACGTAAAGGGAGAACACTTTTTACTTAATTCTTCTATCAATGCATGATTTCCAAAGTTCCTACTAAAAATCTAAAAGAAAACAAGATAAAGTCTGTACAAAACTTCTTTATTGCTCCAAGGGTAAAGGTTTTGAAGTATTATAACGAAATTCACATATATATTGAAATTGTACTCAGGTTGACTTGAATGAGAAGATAGAAGGTTTACTGTTATTATTATTAAATTATCGTCATATTTGATTTGATTATATTGAGAATTTAATAAATTCATGTACACATGTATTGGCGTTATTGGCATTACATATTTGAAATTTGTCCAAAAATATAAATATTCTTCTTGTTTAAAATTTGATATTTATATCCGGGGATCCATGCATTGACAGAAGAATTAATGAAAAAAGATTTTCGATATCTTTGGTTTTAAACGCGTCGCAACACGTCTTCGAAGGAATCCTCTCGTTATCTCTCAATATCGATCGTATTTTCCAAATAAAAACGCACCATTTTATCTTTTTCCGATGACGTATGCCAAATTATTATTTACACACGTGTCAGTCGTCGACTCCATGATGCGTATGACGTGCGCACTTATTTATCCGATTCTTCAAAGAACTGGACGACGTATATCATCGTTCCAGACATAACGTTCAACATAAAGAAATAAATAAGTCTATTATTAATATCCACCTTTTTGCGACGGTTGGTCCCTTGAAAACGATACTCTGTACTACTCTTTATCGCAAACACACGCACGTATTTGAAAATCTGTAAATAAATAAGCTGTTGGAGCCACACAAAAATATATTCTTCTGCTTTGGATGTTTTTCATAAATCACTGATTACACGATTTCGATGATGAACGACGAATATAACGCGGCGAAGTTACGGCGAATTTAATAATAATAATAATAATAATAAATCAAGATTAGAATATTCCGCTCGGCGGCGTGTAAATTGAGAAGATAAGTCTTATTAATAAATTCACCGTATTTTGTGTCAGCGATATATGGCTGACCGACGACCGTAATTGCTCATAATTTTTAACATGATGCTTCTATCGTCTTACTCTTTTTCTCTTATCATTTCTTATTCGAAATCTTGTAAGCATTAAGCGATATCAAGGCTGTGAGTTTGCGTAAATATTTTATACACATTGTTTGGATATTCTTGTTTACGATGATATTTACGCATGATTTGCAAACTCATAGACATTTCATGCCAGATGAAGCTGTCTGATCCTCTGGAATCTTGCTTGTGGTAGCCAATGTCAAGTAGCGCATTCTTCGTATATTCTTATCCATAAACGATACATTGAAAAAATATATTATGTTTTAATAATTTGTTTGAATAGTACTAAATGTTTACTAAATATAAAGATATATTTACACTGAAAAAAAATCTTAATTTCAAAGAAATATCTTTGTTCGTATTAAAAAAAATTATTTCTTTGGATCAAAAAAAATTTTTTTTTAAATAAGATATTGTACTTTCAAAGAAATAAGATATTGTATTATCAAAGAAATCTTCATTGATCCAAAGAAATAATTTCTTTTTAATACGAGCAAAGAGATATTTCTTTGAAATTAAAATATTTTTTTTCAGTGTACTTGGCACAAAAACCATTAATTTGACTTAACTATCATTTTATTATTGAGTAAGTATTGATTTACTGAAAGTAATGTTTTAGCACATATTAATTAGTAAATATTGATTTATTGCTATCAATGAGTAAATATTGATTTACTGCTATTAATGAGCAAGTATTGATTTACTGGAAGTAACGTTTAATTAGTACTAGTCAAATAAATATTTATTAAAATTTGGTTTATTTTTTCTCAGTATAATTTTTACGTGAAATTTACGCGTTGATATTATAAATCGAATAACAATCGTGCAAGATTTGTTAAAAGGAATGGCAAAACGATGAAATCTGAATAAGGTACTAAGTAATCTCCAAATATTTTCTGATAATTAAATAGATAAAATCCTGATTGATGATGTATTAACAGACGTTACGATTCTTTGGTGAACTTAACATGTATTGGTATTTTTTCATTTATGCTTTATACTTAATTTCGTGATTTATCGCTCGCAAGTATAATAATCCGGCACGGCGGTAGGCGATGAGATATGACTTGTCGGCGGCGACTCATGACACGCAGGAATGTTACAAATGCAACGAGCGGCAGTTACCGTTCGTTCGTTGCTCGTTCAGCTGCGGCCTTAAGAACCGAAATAATCCCAACCTGGCAACGTGAGTAGGTGGGCGATCTACTACTATCTGTACCATTCGTGGAAAGCCGCACTGAAATAAATTGTCGGTGATTGAAATTATTCCTCTATCGGCTTGAATTGCGAAAAATGCAATTCGATATCGAGAAAGAGAGAGAGAGAGAGAGAGAGAGAGAGAGAGAGAGAATTTAAATAAGAGAGAGAAGCAGAGGTGTTTGCACATTGTTCGATTCGTCACATCTTGTATATGCGCGGCACAAATGATCAATAGAGTATGATTGTTTCTCAATGCTCAATGACGTTATACGTAATAATACCAAGAAACCTGATAAACTTTGATCCGTGGATTCTCTGATTAATTTGTAATCCAGGTTTTCCTTAATACAAGGTTGATGACGTGTCTTGTTCTTTTTTCTTGTTACCGTTTATAATTATATGGAAAAGATGGTTTGGCTCTCTGAAGTATTTAAAACATTATCTATATACAGATCTGAAAATAATTTGGACCATCAAAATAATTGCGTTGGAATCTCGAGCATGGTAAACAACACTGTAACAAGTTTTGACATTCTAGCAACCAGTTTGAGCATCCTACATAATTATTTTAATGTTCCAAACAAAATTATTTTCAGATCTGTATCTAGCTAAATTTTCAGATAGTTTAGCAAAATTCTTCTTTCCGTGTAGATGATTTGCTAACGGAATTCTCCATTAAAACTCCATTAAAACAGACTACTGGAATATGCGATAAAAACAAGATTGCATGATATGTGCTATATACATACATTAAACTTTTCGATACGAATGTTACGAACTTAAACTGCTATAGTAATTAAAAAAATCGAACAGGTTTATGATAATGAAGAAGTTCTCTCGAGTTCCGAAGAAGATTGAGGGATCGCTGTCCCCGCTGAAGTTCATCCAAGGATGATAATCTCCGAGTAACTCCCCTTGATCGAGAAGATCTTCGTGCAATCTCCCATGTATTTGAACGACGGCGTGAGAATCCAAACCGGCTGGCCGATGGTGGTACTCGTACTACGACTCGCACAATGGGATCTCGCGCGAATCTCATCTTGGACGATATAGCTGTGACGAGACAGGTCCAGCCAGGCAAACAAACCAGACAGATAAACCGGCCGTCCTTCCGTGCGCGCAGTGAAATTTAAATAAGCGCTCCCGGTTACACCCCGTCGCGCTGTTCCCTTCACAAAACTTTCATATCGCATTCTCGCGCGATTCGACCTTTCGTTTAAGAGACGGCAACAACGACAGCGGTATATCCATCCTATCGGAGTAAAAGGGAGGGAGATAGCTCGCAGAGCCCCTATGGCCTCGATACGCGAATGCCCGTGAGAGAGAGAGAAGTGCTTGCCTTCCTTTCTTCTCGCTGCTTCTCAAGTAGTATTACGTACGCTAGCATCATGTCTCGTCATCGTCATCATTATCATCATCCACATTTCGCCTACGCACGTCGGCCTTCTCGCCACGTGGCTAGAACGTCCTTATCGATTCGTCCTGTCTTGTCATTTCACTGCCGTTTTTCAAACTCGCGATGAAAAAGTATCAGATGTACAGCCATTCAAATTTTTCTAACCAATCAGAAATTAGTTAAATTCATTCAGTCGTTATTATGCGCAATGTTATATACACCTTTTGTATTCTTACATCACGTCCAAATTGAAGATTGATTCTCCTTCTTCTTTCTCTTCTTTTTTCTTCTCGTAGATTTCAAACTCAGTTGAGTCTTAGTATGATGTAAAAACTTGAGGGAATGGACTTCAAAGGGGACAAAGTCTATCCAGTTTGTGTGTTTTGTTGCATAACAATATAAAAATCCTTCCTTAAAAGGGAGCCTCAATAATGCCACCTCCAGCCCAATAAAATCCCTCAACTAGAGATTCTATCAGATTAGACATCAGAGAATGTTGTTTATTTTTGAGAAAGGAAAAGATATGTGCTATATGGTTCCAATTAACGCAAATGCTAAGAAATGGTAGATCAATCGAAAGCACTCTGATGTCCAATCGCTGTTAAGTTCTCTAATCCAAATTATGGATTACAATGACATTGTGTACCCGCAATTGTTGCGTTACACCGTTCGTAAAAGCTATGCAAGAAAAAAGGAAAAGATATTTCGTATGCGTAATACGCGGAGAAAGGGAGGAGAGTAGAACAACGCAGGGCGAGGGAGGAATGAGAAACGAGAGTCGGAGGGGCGGTATACGCAAAGGTTGCGAAACAATCAGTTGCGCTTGATCGAGTTCGATGAAATTGATTTGCGAAAAAAGGTCACGCAGATCTCGCTTGCGTCAATCGCGGCCAATTCTACGGCGATCGTTGAGGTTTACTCAAATTTACTTCTAATTATTTTGGTAATCAATATCGTTGGCTTTAGAAGCAGCACTTTCAGGATGGTACATGAGATATATATATATATATATATATATTTATGAACTTTTGAAATACTTGAAACAAGTAATTATTATTTGCATATAGTATATATTTTTCTGTGTGTACAACTTACTACATCATATTACTCTCATTATACTCCCAGGCTTTTAAAGACACGTATTTTTACTTCACTCGCTACACTATCAAGATAATATTGCATTAACTCGTTTATTAAGGAAAGAATTATTTAAAGGCCATTGCATATATATAGTACATGCTGTTATAAATATGAGAAACGTATGTATATATTTTTTTATTATTTTTTAAATATGCGTTTTGCTCTCAATGTACAAAATATCGAACGTTGGCAATGGCAAAATTGTTTCTCTTTATAAAGATAATACCATACTTTGTTGCGTACATACAAAATTGATTTACAGATAAATTGGATAATTACAGAGAGCATAAACAAAAAAATGTGTTTGTAAAAAATAAAACGGTAGCAAAACTGCGTCTACGTTTTTCTATACTTACATTTATATGTTGCAAAAACAAGATAATTACGGCACAAGGTAAGATAAATCATACAGTAAAAACACAGAATAGATCAAAAAAAAGAAAGAAAAACTAACCGCAGAACAGAACGTGAATCAAATGGAACATAAATAGATCTTAAATGACAGTATGAGTACTAAAGGACGATTTTTCTGAAATATCTAACAATTGAACTAGATATAAATTTGAAAATAATTTTGTTGGACCGTTAAAATAATTATGTGGGATGTTCAAAACTGCTTGCTAGAATGAATAGAAGTAAAATAAAACTTTTTACAGCATTGCTCTTCATGCTTGAGATACCTACGTAATTATTTTGATGTGTTCCAATAAAATTATCTTCAGATCTATGTACATCTAGCTTTTTTTAGCAAAATTATCCTTTCCGTGTATGCAGCTACTGGTTGAGTCTACAAAAATAATATAAAAATAATAATATTTTATTATCTCTTTGGAACAGTAGTATAATAGCGTTTCAAAGGGGAGATTAAACCACAGTTGAGTTTACTCTCCCGTCACCGTCGCGAAATCTGGCCTGAAAGTTATACTCGCTGCCCTTTTGCACTTTGCGCTTAGCGCGGCTACATCGATCCGAGATCGCTCGAATTCCCTTGTAATCTGACGGCGTCATCGAAATGCCACCGTCGTGCTACCGGCGACGATCCGATTAGGATCTGTTTACTTGTAGACGCGCGCCGGTATTGTCTTCTCCTCGGTCTAATTCGACGTCGGATGATAATCGGTAGTCGTCGGGGACAGCTATCCTCGATTACGCGAATTACGCGCTAATTCCGCAAACGACGACACGCTTCGCGCTCCCATCGCCGCAATGTTCTCGTTTCGCAACGTCGATCGGGGATCGATTTCGTGCCCGATGCACATGCAGCGAGCGAGAGAGGAGCACAAACGAGCCGAGACCTGTCGCTCGATATAAATGACGTTATCGCGAATATATTACACTTCGACGGTGTTCGGTCCATATAATTTAATATAAAACGCATAAATGTCATCGGTTCACTTATGCGGCAGTAAACAAATCGCACCCTTGTCATTTTACTATCTACTCACATTAATATTTAGCGACGTTTGCACCAGTCTTACTTATTTAACCCGTAACTGGAACACGTGGATCCTGGTGATCCTGGAACTTTTTCTAATTTTTAAATAGTAACGATTTGAAGTAATTTTGTATTTCACAATTTTATTTTTTACAATTTTAAACTTGAAAAATTAAAAAAATAAAACCAACAACAAAAGCTTTAATAAGTTCCAAGAATCCATATATTCCTTAACGTCAGAAAATATATGTTTCTATCACGAATTAAATCTATATTAGTGTTTAAGTATTGCGACATTAATGTACTTTATTGATTTGAATATATGCTGAAATTAGAGAAAATGCCCATTTGATTTAGTTAAACGGTTCGAGTGGAATTAAATTTAAAAGCACACATTGAAAACATTATTGTTTCGTAAAACTTTCTAGTTTATGTGAGAAATAAAGAGAGAAGTAAGTGAAATTGACGAACAGTGAGGCAGACATTAAATAGATAGCTGAACAGATACATAGGTGAACTTCATGTATTATATATGGCGAGTATATATCTGCAGCTATAAGAGAAAAAAAAAGAGATATATACAGCAGATCCGTGCAGAGACGTAATACGCGCACAGACACACCGTCACATAGGTCGTCGTTTTGTAATTTAATGCGATCTTATTAAGAGGACGACGACTAACATGCACGCTCTGCGTTCTGATTTCAGCATCTCAGCATTCCATCCATCAACGGAGTGGCCAGATTCACCTTCAGCATCTCCAGCAGCCAGGACATGGAGGGTTCCCAGGGTGGTTTCGAGCTTGCTCAACAGACCAGCCTTAAGTACGTATTGATTATTATGGTATAACGAGAGCTTGCGAGATATTTTATGCATTACGTTCGTACGTTCAGCGTATCGACATGAAAATATATCTGAATACGAGAGAAACTCGAAGTTGAGAGCCGCGAGATAAATCGCTTTACGTCTATTATTTATTAACCAGATGGTTTAATTTCTCGATTCTTGCGATGCCTCTTACGTCGGACAGACGAAAAGAAAACTAAAAACTAGATTGGCTGAGCACCGCAATCATATTAACTGAAATAGTAACAACCAATCTGTGATCACAGTACATCGTATTGAATTTGATCATGACTTCGATTGGGAGAATGTCGCGATTTTAGATAAAGAGTTCTCTGAATAAACGGTTAATATCGGAATGCCTTCATATATTAATGCAACAAAATAGTCTGAATTTACGCTCAGATACAGAAGGTGTACACCATAATTACATACAATTACTAAAAGACATCAAATAGTTTTATATTTTCGGTTATACAAAAATTTTTATTTATGTATCGACATTATCTTTCTCTTTTTATTTTCGTGATTCTTTTTATTTTCGTGTTTTGACCTGACATGTCTTTCCGATTATATTAAGTGTACTAGTCATGTTCCGTTCGAGCTACGATCAACATGCGTTTTTTAACTTGATACCTTTTAGTGAATATTAATGTTAATTAGTTGATCCAATGTTGAGACGAATTCCTTCTATGTCTTGGGGTGAGTCACCAGTTTTATTGTTAATTTGAAACTTGTTCAATAAAAATATTTATAAGATAATTTTAATGTTTCGAATAGATTAGAACATCAAATCTGCTAATCTGATGGTAATTTTTCCTTGACATGAAGGGATTGATATTTTAAATTTGTTTGACTGAATATGGTTCCAAAGTGAACTGAAACGTACTATTTGTTGGAATAAAGATTGAAACTTGTTCAATAAAAATATTTATAAGATAATTTTAATGTTTCGAATAGATTAGAACATCAGATCTGCTAATCTGATGGTGATTTTTCCTTGACATGAAGGGATTGATATTTTAAATTTGTTTGACTGAATATGGTTTCAAAGTGAACTGAAACGTACTATTTGTTGGAATAAAGGATCAATTTTTTGGATTAAAGAATTAAGATTGCGTATTAATTACCACGCTGACTCTCCCTGGTTTTGGAGTTTTTTTATTGTTTAATTTCTCGATGTTGTTATATTTTGTAGAGTTCGTAGGAAAGCTATAATAGACAGATAGATAAGTAGACAAATTTTATTTTATGTATGTCACAGCGGCTATCAGATTCGCTATAATTACAGAGAAATAATGTCTCGGTGAATGGGCTTGGTACACGATGCGGTAATTTCGAGTAATCTTCCGTCGTAAGCGCCGTAACGTAATCCGCAATCTAAATCGAGCGACGTAAAAACTTTGGAGCATCCTTGAGCAGGTGGTTTTATCGCGGCAACTTGACACACTAAAGCGCTGTTAGTGAGCTAGCAGGTGTCGACTACTGGCGACTACACTCGTCGTGAACGGTTATGCTTGCGTCAGCAGAACCGATTCAGTAATACTGGCTACTAGTGCTTACCGCGTCCGACGATACGATCCGGTGATTTGACGAATTGATGTTAAAAACGTAACATGGCGATGAGATAAATTGAGCTTCGATTTGCTCGTTGATTCATTTCTGATTGCTTTACTTAATTTTCCGAGCAACAATAAACCGATATGTTGTATACGTATAATTCGCGTATATATATATGACATAATGTATCGTATAAAGGCATACATATAAATTATACATAATGTATCATCAATAAATACAATAACGATAATAGTAATATAACCAGCAATAACCTATTAATAATACTTTGGTAAAATAACTTTGGTAAAATCAAGAGTCGCGTCTTAATTCTGTTTAATATATTTTTAAATCTTATATATACTGAAAGAATTTTGCTAACATAGTAAAAATTTTGTTAGATACAGATTTGAAAATAATTTTATTGGACCATCAAAATAATTTGTTGGAAACTCAAACTAGTTGCTATAGAATATTAAAATTTATCACTAAGTATAAGCGTATTCAGGCCTATGACGGTCAAAGCTAGATCTTTTTTTGCCTAAATAATTCCCAGTGAATTATCTATGTACATGCATATATATCATATTTTTGTAGTTATTCAAACTGCGCGCCGAAATTTTTCCGGACTTTGTCTAACGCAATGAAACTACTGCAATAATATCACAAGTTAAATTAAATTGACAATGTGCTGAAAACCTTAAATAAATTTATTGCGAAAAATATTACCTCGGCCGGGACTTGAACCCGGATCTCTTGTACGAGCGTCCTAAGCCATTAGACCACCGAGGCCTTAGTAATATTCTTCGCAATAATCAGT
Organism: Trachymyrmex cornetzi; assembly: GCF_001594075.2. Lineage (NCBI taxonomy): Eukaryota > Metazoa > Arthropoda > Insecta > Hymenoptera > Formicidae > Trachymyrmex > Trachymyrmex cornetzi. Next base: position 20,719 of record NW_017297786.1, on the reverse strand, counting down.
ATATATAAGAACAATAACGCTTTTTTGCAGGCAGCGTGTATAACCAATAATAAGATTTTTTTATTCGGACCGACAAGAATTAAACACTAAATATAAACGTATTCAGGCCTATGACGGTCAAAGCTAAATCTTATTATTGGTTATACACGCTGCCTGCAAGAAAGCATTATTGTTCTTACATATACTGATTATTGCGAAGGATATTACTAAGGTCTCGGTGGTCTAATGGCTTAGGACGCTCGTACGGAATACAAGAGATCCAGGTTCAAGTTCCGGCTGAGGTAATATTTTTCGCAATAAATTTATTTAAGGTTTTTAGCACATTGTCAATTTAATTTAACTTGTGATATTATCGCAGTAGTTTAATTGCGTTAGATAAAATCCAGAAAAATTTCGGCATGCAGTTTGAATAACTACAAAAATATGATATATATGCATGTACAATGTACATATATAGGATATAGATAATTCACTGGGAATTATTTAGGCAAAAAAGATCTAGCTTTGACCGTCATAGGCCTGAATACGCTTATACTTAGTATTTAATTCTTGTCGGTCCAAATAAAAAAATCTTATTATTGATTAAAATTTATTGCAGCATTGCTCATCACGTTGCTTATACTTAGTGTTTAATTCTTGTCGGTCCGAATAAAAAAATCTTATTATTGATTAAAATTTATTGCAGCATTGCTCATCACGCTTAAGTTTTATAATTTTATTTTCAGTCTGTATTTAGCTATAAAAGATACTTAAAAAATCGATCTTTCCGTGTATTCTTGGTCATTAATTTAATATATAAAAGATGCGGGTTGAATCGCCTCTTAAAGAATTGCCTCTTATCCTGATTCTTGTCATTTTCTTATTATTTTTTTCTTTTTATCTTCTCATTATCTTTTTGCTCTTCTTTCTCGCAGAAACCTCGAGAGCCTCGGCGCTATACCGTACAAGATGCGGATACAGGCAAACGATGACGTTTACGAGACCACCAGGCACAGAATGGCGGTCGTCGAGGAGAATAACAAGAACAAATGGTAAGGATACTCCCTTGAGGAGTGGGACATACAGCCGTCGGCGACCGTTCGATCCTCCGGGCGAAGGATCTCTCTTCTTTTTGGAAAGACGCGACCGCTTTCCTTTCTTTCCATTTTCAGGACTTTCCTCCGCGAAGCGCCGCGGAATCGTAAATAATCCTTGCTTCGTGGTCTTTTACTCTTACAAACTTTCGCCCGTAGATACGGTCTCCTAACGGATGTTCGTGCGATTCACGAAGGAATTTACGAGGTAGCCTCGTGCGCGCATACGTCCCTGCGATATCGTGAGAATTTGTAGACTATCGCCCGAGGATGTACTTTTAGTTGACGGACGTACCTTGAATAATAGCACGTTGTCGCACATGGCTAGGATTTACGTTATCTATAAATATTTAGGGATTTTTTAAATATATTCAGAAACACGTATAGAAGATACATCACAGAGACGAGCGTTCGCATCCATTGACAGAATAAATGATGCTTTTATATAGCAATAAATATCTTTATCGATATGTTGCGCGCTTAAAAAATATCGTTTATTAAAATTATTATAACTCTTGTTGTCAGAAAATACGGATGTTTGTTTATCCAAATTTTTACAAACAAATGAATTTTTAAGAGATTCGCATATATAATAAATAATAAAACAATATAGTTAAGAAGGCATACACCACGAACGCCAGATGAGAATGGCTTGAAAATTTATTTGTATTTGAAATATTACAATAAAATAGACGTTTCGGTCTTAAATTAGACCTTCCTCAGTATTACAAAAATAGTCAATAATAATTTATTACGCATATAATTAGTTAAAATTAACGAATATAAGTTTCTATATGTTGTCAGCATAAATAATAAAACTTCGCATTTTCGTCCGACTCTGCATCATTGACTATATAAGAAGTTTCCTATTTCGTGGACCGTTTCCTCTTCTTCAGGTGATGCTATATTTAGCGACATACAATCACAATAATGTTGTCAGTCGCGGTACTACCAGACTCATTCATTAAGTTTCGGAGCAGTCACCTTTTATTCTTCGCTACATAAATACATCAATATACAAGACAGTATCCGTAATTTTGTCTAACTCCTGCCCCTCCGTTTGACAGTATCCGTAATTTTGTCTAACTCTTGTCCGTCCGTTCGACTTAGCCTATTCTGGGGCTCCTATTATTCCATTTCTAAACCGCCCACAGCTAATTTGTTTAGTCGTCACGGCCAAGGCTAAGAGCGCCTCACAAGTGCGATTTCGTCACGCCTGAACCCTTTTCCGCCTCTCTTCACCGTTGCAGTGCCTCTATTATGGCGTGCGCTTACGCGCCGTTTACGTCAAAGAAAATTGCATAATCAGACAATCGATCGGACCCCTATGTCAGTGATGTTGCAAATTGTATTAATTGTATGAATAAAAGTGTAGCTCGTCGCGCAAAGACCGTTTCGTACATAAATATAGGGGAAATGAATTCTTGTCGAATGACATGACGAAATAAATCATGATATTATATTTCCTCTAAATAAATATATTAGAAATATAACTTTTTTATATCAATATTTTTAGATATGTCAAAATAAGAACATAAATGCTTTTTATCTTCTTTTTTTAATCGTTTTTTTTTCTAATTTTTTCCAATTTTATAACATTATTTAATTAAATAACACGTTAGGATGTCATACATTTTCACAGTTAGGATGTCATACATTTTGGAAGTTATTTTAAAAGTTATTTCTAAGTTACTTTTTAGATTACCTTATATGTTTATTATAGAAATTGAATACAAAAAGTAATACAAAATTGAAGCAAATGAGAAAATGTAATATAAAAAATAAAATACCCGAACTAATTGTACTTAATTTCCATAATAAAAAGTAAATTACAAGTAACTTGTAAGGCAACTTTCCCAATCCTGCATTTTCATATATTTCAATGGAAATTATGTTGCCCTTTCAGCACGAGGGTGATTAAGGCGAACGGTCCAGATATCGGACGCAAGGTGAAAGTGAAAGGAACCGGAAGAACAATACCTCCTCCGTCATCGTATGCAAGGCATCGGGAATCTACGATGAGCATTCCAACTTCCGGCAATAGTCAGCCCAAAGCCTCAACCAACAAGCCGATCGCTAATAGTAGTAGTAATAGTAATAGTAGTAACCATCTATCGGCGGTTCACAATCAGGAGAAAAAACCAGTTTCTGACATTATGCGCAGGCCACTTAAGTAAGTGTCTCGGTATAAGAGCATGAGAATAAGTCATGCTCCGATAAAAGATAAACAAAGACAGAGAAAGTAAACATAGCTATAATCTTCTGCAGATTAATGAGTTATAATTTTCTATAGATTAATGAGACGAAAGCTAGTTAAATTGGATGTTCAATGCACAAATCAGCATAGGGAAATGTATTAAAGATTAATATTTCTTAGAAAAAGATTTTAATGTGATTTGAATTTTTTTTTGTGCAATAGGGAAAGACTTATCCATGTTCTTGCTTTGAGGCCCTACAAAAAGCCCGAGCTTTACGAACGCATCAAGAAAGGTAAAATATCATTTGAATGTTTTCAATTTCTCGGAATAGTTGACAATATTAATATATATGTCGATAAATTCCAGAGGGTTTGAGAGAACGAGAGCGACCCGTCATGCAGACGCTTCTAAAGCAAGTAGCTTATATGCGTGACAACACGTATCACCTGTATAGGCATATCTGGAACGATGTGCAAGAGGATTGGCCTTTCTACACCGAGCAGGAAAGGACAATGTTAAGGAGGCGGAAACCTCAAAATCTTACTCCACCCGGCTCGAGCGACGGCGGTTCCAGCGGTACGTGTACTAGTCGCTGTCAACACATTATTTGCATATATAAATATGAAACTTTATTTTAAATAACACATCTTTTATACATGTTTACACTCTTAGGCAGTGGTCAGTCGCCCAATTCCATTCATGCGGGCTCACCGCCGGCGATCACGGCACCTCCGCCCAATTTGGTTAGCAACAAGAGACCAGGATACTATCAGGGTAACGACGGACTACCAACGAAGAAGCCGCGGATATCGCACTATAAGAGACCTGAGCCCATCTCTTTCATCCCCGCTGGCGAAAGGCTATCAGGCAGTAGCAGTTATAGTAATAATAACAGTGGTGTTAGTGCAACCGCTGGTGGCGACCGTATCGTTGATCGTACCACCGGCGTTAATAGTGGTTGTGGTAACAGCAATAGTGGTGATGGTAGTAATAGTAACAACGGCGGTAGCGGTTTCGACGGTTGGGAATCGAGGCAGCAATTGCAGCGTGAACGCAGCAGCAGCAGCAACCGCGTCGATTACCGGGCCGAAAGGACAGCAAACAGTGATGTACTGCGGGGTACTGGAAACGTCTATAGTGAAGTCTCCGCTATCACCGCAGTTCCAAACGACTCCAATCGATCATTGTGCTTGACACCGTTGTCGCCTGATGATAGTGAAAGGGGCAACCATCATCCGAATGGGGATAGACACGACGGCGGTGTCATTATAGCCAATGAAATTGCGAGCAACATAATCGACCACACCGACAGGAGAGACAGGAGCGATAGGAGTCGAGGCGCGAGAGAAGAGAGAAACAGAGAGAGGGAATTCAGGAATAGAAGTAATACCGCCAGTTATGCAGGTATCTTCGGTGAAACCTCTAGCGCTCCTACTTATGCCGATAATGCCATTGGTATCACTGCGATCTCGCTGCCGACTGATGGATTCGAAAGGCTGGGAAGTACCGGGCAATATGTCGACTACCGCACGTGAGTATATTAGTTATCGATTATTACTAGTTTGCGGAAATAGTTTCAAATGACAACGAAAAACGATATTCTTTTCATAGATTGTTACGAATTAATTTAATGTAATTTGTTGATCGATACAATATTTATGTAAAATCATTTATCCAGGGAATATACAACAATAAGCAACCCGGAACAGAAAAGGCGTTACAAAGAAGAGTTCAACGCGAACTATGAAGAATATCGTAGGTTGCACTCTCAAGTACTCGTAACCGCAAATCGCTTCACGCATTTGTATACACTATTGCAAGATCAAAAGAAATTGGGCAACATGATCGAGAGTGAGGTACATATCGTAGTTTTCTATCATAAATGATCCGATTGCGTTTATCGAACAAATAGACAAGATCATACGGTGGCATTTTTTCTGGTTTCAGGAAACTAAAGAACAGATATATCGCGAGTACAAAGAGACTAAACAGAATCCAGTATACCAGCAGATGAAGGAACGATTTGACTATCTGCACAACAAGCTGAGCCATATAAAACGACTGATCTTAGAGTACGACAGTGAGAACGCCGTCGGCAGAATGTCGATTCCAAATACCATTAATAACGGTATAATTAGTAACTCCATGAACATCGGCAGCAACAACATCGGGGGTATCGATCATCGGCATTACTGACATAAACTGAAAAGACCGCCTCTTATTCCTCCCCTCTTCCTCGATACTGTCAACGTTGCCGTAGAATCTGTATTTTCTCGGCATGTTCTAAGGCTGATCTTTCACGGTCCATATGGTTCCTGTGTTCTATCACCGGAAAGTCAAGTGACTCGAAATGGCTCGATGCAAGATCTCGTGTACAATATTTGTCATAAGGCATCTTATAATGATGAATATACATCGTACGCGAAATACTCTTCCTGCAAATCTTCCCCACGTCTCCGTTGCAAGAGTCGTCGATCGCGACAATTTCCACGACGGCGACGATCTCGCCGACTCTCGTCATCACGGTAAGGCTCACGCATCAACTTCGATCAATACTAAATACTTGCATGAAGGCTGTTGACAATCGAGTACATACAAGCGATAGATACCCATTCGGAATAGAAAAATGAAAATAAGGGCATTCTGATGATCAGCGAACATAAAATTGTGCGGGGACGTACGGAGATTTAAAGCTGGTCCTGTAATGACTGAGGAAGACATTGTAGAAAATCGAAGAGAGAAGAGGCGCAACGGGAAAGAAGTAGTTAAACTCTGTAATAAGTTACTTACCGTGCGCACGTCCAAGTGTGTCGTCCACTTTAAGAGTACGTAAATAAAAAAAAGAAAAAAAAATGATATGATTGTGAGAAGAGGGTCCAAGAGATAATAAGGCTTACCGCGTGCCACGTCCGGGTTTCTTTTTGTCCGCCGGAAGGAGGAAAGAAAACTGGCTCGCAAAACACTTATAACATATACACGCATACTCTTTATCCATGAGCTGGCACGAATCTCTCGCTCGCGATTCGTGCGTTGCTCATCGCAACTTGAGAAAGGGCTTGAAAAGAAAAAAAAAAAGAAAATCGGATTACCTTCCTATATGTGAGAGAGAGACCATAGTACTTCGTGAATTTAAGATTCTTTGTTACTTCTTCGTTCTTTTTTGCCTTCGCTGATATGTTCTATGATAATGTATTGATTATCTGATAGGTATGGTCGGTTGATAAGAAAAAAAAAACGAGACGATAAACAGCCTTAAGGGAAAAGAAAAGAAAAGCAAAAGAAATTTAATGATCGCATAAATTAACACAACTCAAGCAAGTAAAATTGTATATAATTTTAACTATTTTTTAAGTTACGTAAACTAGTGAATTTTTTAGAGGCCGAATTACTTTGATTTTATAACGGTTTTAATTATAAAAAGATGTGGTATATACAATACGTTGTGCAAGTTTTTCCATGATTTTAAATTTTAATTATTGATGAGGAATGAAGAAAGAAGCGTTTGGCGTAGCGTTTTTCCGTAAAAAAGAAAAGTTTTTAGAAAAGAATTAATACGAAACGTATAGTTTTTATAATAATTATCAATCATCATTAATAATTACTACTAAACGACAATATTATATGTTGTGTACAGTATTTACAATAATTAATGTAAAAAATACTTCTGTTTAATTATTATTATTAACAATTATATTGTAACTATTAATATTATTCATAATTATTGCTCTATTGTTGTTATATTATTCAAATGAAAAAGATGATGTCGAGTACATTGGAATAGGATTTCCGAATCAATCTTTTTGATTGGTTTTACATGGAAATTCACGGTGCCAAATTTTTTAATATTTTCTTTGCCTAATCTGTTATACTTGAGATATCATTAAATTGTTCACTCACGAATATTGTGCAAATAGATTACGTATCCGATACATTATTTAATGAATTTGTTATATTTTACATGTAGATGTGTATCACAACAAACAAAAATTCCAAAATTTTTGTAATATATATTAGTATTCTTTCGAAATTTAACGTTTTATTTTTTTTTTTATTTACATGCTCTATAAAAGTTAGCTGAAACGCCTGACAGTTTTTATGATTGAACGACTTAACATTACGTTTTAAATGATAAACTCGCGACTTTTTCCGCACAATCCTAGTCTTTTTATTGCTCATTAACACATTGTTTTGCGACTGCGAATAATTTGCCCGAAGCCATTCGTCGAGCCATGGATATAGAGAAAAGAGGGACACGTTTATCAGGTGTATAAAATGCTCTTGCGAAAAGTTTTAGAAGTAAAAACGATCTGCCGAATATTTTAATGACGAATTAATCATATTACATTTTTTCCTCGCAAAAATTTTATACTCGCGTTCGCGATCTTTTTTCCTCGTATTATGTTCCTGAGCACACACTCATAGAATTATTGGATGTGACGTTATTAAATTTAAACAATTTACGATCAGCAATAGAACAGTTTAGAATGTCGTTTAACAAGTTACGTTTCTTTCTCTTTCTCTCTCTCTCTCTTTTTGATACATATAGTATACTGTTCAGTGAAACATGCAATAATTACATTATTATCTGATGTTGTTAGTTGAGTTCACGAGACAATTGCTTGAATATTAAACGATTCCGGGTTGTTTATCGATTTCTCTTTGTTTTATAACATCTAGGTATTTATAATGGATTAATATATATATATATATATATACATATATATACATATAATGAAAATGTTAAAAAATTCATTGTTATTGAATGAACTTTTTATTACAAAACAGCGATATTGTAGAATTTCTCTTATAGTTGTGCAATACGATGCATTGCGAAAGTCATTGTAGATATAAATAATCTCATGTAATGTTACAATGTGCATTGCACCATGCGAACTCTTTTTAAGAACGCGTAATGTATGAGAAATGATATTTCGGTTAGAGTCTTTACGCAAAATGTTGGAAAATGTTATATTTGAAAAAGAGAGGAAACTTTGCCCTAATTGAACGTATGGCACAGCGTTGAGCAAGTAAACTGCTCTGATAAAACATTTCTAATTATTTATATGTACGTATATTGCAGACATTTGAGCGTAAATTTGAATGTTATTGAAATTTTTATTGGCCTTATTTAAAAACGAAAGAGTCGATTAAATAATTATATTCGTGATTATAAATATTTTTATTCTCCTGCTCAAGTCCTTTGCATTAAGAAGATACGATAAAAAAAATATAATAAAATATTGATATTTGTATTTTTTTATTTATGCTCTCTATTCTTGTGACGAATACAACTAACATATTTATCAGCTCAGACTTCAATGCTTCTCTCTAATAACGCTGTACCATACAGAAATTCGATTGGTGCATAAAATGCCTCGGTAAAGACTCGCGATCGAGTATCGAGCGTTTTTTTTTTCAGGTCTGTAGTTACCACGTTATACCAGTCAGTGCCCTTTGTAAATTGTACTACTTGTAAATAATGTTCGCTACGATTACGTTGTAAATCAGTAGGCGGTGTTCTTCGTTAGCTATGAGTTATTACGTGAGCTTCAGCAAGCACGTTCGATTAAACACTCTCGTCCTCCGTCGACCGACCAATCGATCGTCTTAACAACCCGGCCGAGAAAGAATGTAAAACAGTGCCAAAGAAACTGAACCGAAACGATGTTCAAATAGTAAGAAGTACGGTAATATCAATCGCGATATGTGTAACTCACGCGGCTTAACTTAAACGTAACAGGCCGGTTTCTTTCGCGATCGTTGCCGCCCTTAAACTCGAAACGACACAGTGTTGCCCAAGTAAATGCATTCTTGTGAAAGTAAGTGCTCTTAATGCCGCGCTTAGCGTTTAATATTCGCACCTTAATTATCGTTCTGTTATCGTTTCGCGAGAAAAGACGTTACTAATAGTGATCGCTGTTCCCTAAGGTCAGTATTCATAGTCGGTTCTTATATCTAAAACCGTCTTTAGTACAATCTTAAAATATCATAAGCCAATCACAGAACCTTATCAGGATTGTCATAAAACTGGAAATTAGAGAAATATCATGGAAATTCAAAAACTTTGTCATGGAAGTTGAAAACGGTCAAGGAAATTAGAGAAAAGTTAGGGGATTTTACCAAATTTTCTGAAAAATTAAAATTCTTAGCTTGAAAGAAATGTAATGTGCATACATTACGCAGTTTAACAATTAAACGAGAGAAGTGTCAACGATATCAATAACAATTTACATTGCTTAAATTACTCGTAATAAAATATTTGATGGTTTCCAAATCGGAACAAAAAATCATTTAATGAAATTTTGATTGAAAATCAGGGAGAAATTATGGAATTTTAAGATGAGGAATTAATGACAACTCTGCTTATTAGTATCTTAAAACGCTACTATTTAAGACGATCTTAAAATAAGAATGGACTATGAATACCAACTTAAATGAATGAAAAGGCATTATTCTCTCTCGATCGTTTCGATAGAGCGAGCAAAATCGCGTGATACGTTTGCAGTTTACAGAGTGTATAAACACACATTTCATACAGAAGTGTCTCGCACAAATGAAAGAGTATATGTTTGCTCCGCGGAAGAGAATCAAAACTTAGCTAGGAAATAGTCTCCTTCCCGTTAATTGCGGGGGAGCAGGGGGGAATCATTTGATTCTGTTGGAGGAGAAACTTTCCTCGAGTAGCCAATCTCGGTAGACAGCATTATTCCTCTTTGGTAATTTAGATTGAAGCTCCACTTCGTAAGATATAACGTCCACGATGTTTGTCCAACAGATAGGAGGTCGGTGCGCGACGCTTCGAGCGAAAGACCAGTGCCCTTATTTCTAAACGCGTGTCATCGTTACACACTCGATACTGCCTCCAGAATCATCCTAGATGTCATCGAGTTGTGTTCCGTCCGTGTTCGGATGAGCGATGCTTCGCGGACGCGTATATTCATGCTCAAAAGGTCCAAACGAGCGTCAAACTCCGTTTCTCTCTCTCTCTCTCTCTCTCCCTCTCCTTATCTCACACTTTCTCATATTTTCTCGATTTGTCCAAGTGCCAATATTAGTGAAGCGTGAATACTGTATATACATACACATATAAAACACACACACACACACATTAGTAGCATAATTTTACGTGCATTATTTCTTAGTGGTATGTGCAAAGCTGATAGAAAATATTTATATGCAAATTTCGGCTTCGAGAACTCACGGTTTTCTTCTCAACAATGCGGTAATGGGATTGCCGAAATTATCCGGGACTCGAGTCGAAGATAAGTGTAATAAGTGTCGGAATCAAGGGATTCGTAGAGATTAAAAGTTATGTACGGTTTCAGACAACTCGGTTTTTGTCTCTCCATTTCTCGTGTACTTCGCCCGTCTGTTTTTCCCTCAGTCGAGAGTCAACCATTCAATCTCGCAAATTCTCGAGCAAGTAATCTCCACGTTCATAGAACTTTTCTGGCGGTAACGTGAACTCGGGGGAAATATCTTTCCAGGATTGAGTTCTATTTAATTGAATTCCCCGACGAGTCGCTGTCAAAATTTCTTCATAATCTTTCCTCTATCGCATTCCTTCGCAGGCGTTTTCGGGTCATTCCCCCCTCGTTTCTTTATGAGCCGCACAACAGAAAGGCTAATTGCACTCTCAGAAAAGCACTCGTCCTCGTCGAAAGTATCGGTGTCGAAATAATACTTGGTGAACTTACAATTTTTGCGAGGAGCGATAATCACAAAGGGCTAATTTTTTTAGTTGAATTTTTTGCAGGTTCATCTCTTTTTTTTTCTTTAACACAGAAAAATATTCTATATTGCTAAGAAAAGTGATTACTCAATTTACTTTCTTCTTCTTAAATAATGGTTGTCTTTATAGGAATATTTTCTTGATAATCTTAAAATATATTTATTACAACAAATTTTAGAAAAACTTGTTATGTGCTCAAATCAAGAATTTATTTTCTTTTAAAGAACACTGTTAGAAATGTTTCCTTTACATGTAAATGAAGCTCGTGGTTATGAACGAAATTAAAAATAATGAATGATTTAACTGAAAATTAAGTTATAGTAGTTACTTAAATGTAATGAGCGTGTATATTAAATTTTATGAATTTTCATGAGAAATACATTTTTCGTGTACATGTACACAAATATACTTTTCAGTTATAAATACATTAAATTTAATATAATGTTATGAATTAATTCAAATTGTGTAACTTAAAAGTATATTAAATTTCATGAAATTTTTAACAATGCATATTATAAAATTGATTAAAGAAGAGAACGACTTTATGTAATGAGCAAATCTAATTTATTTTAATTTAATACTCTTAATTAAAGTATTAAACTTATTAGAATGTACAAAGTATATTTTGAATAAATTTAATATTTGTGATGAATTTAGTATAGATTTGAATATATATGAATTTTTGAAATACTTGAAATAAGTAATTATTACTTACGTATAGTACGCTTTTTTTGTATGAAAAGAAAAGGAGGAAAGAGATGAACCGTACAAGAAGCTCAGCTAAACAGAACAGGTCCTAACGTGTAATCGAAAAATGTCGCAGGATTTTATCGAAGAAGCAAATGAACAAATTAATCGATTTGGCAGCATCATTCGTAACAACGCATATCTCGATCTCGAAATCATTCACCCGCGGATGCGATTCATTCGCTGGGAGATTCGACCGCGGAGTCGTGACATATCATTTTACAAGTATCCATTCTTCTTTTACGGGAGGCATATCACGTACACTATTTTCTCGATCCGCCATTGATCCGAACCGTATCCTCGCGCAGGTATCGTCGAATGAAACATCTCCCACGTAAAAGAGAATCGAGTTAAGAGACCGGAAACTCGCTTTCTGCATTTCGACGATAAGGGAAGATCTTTCACCTGACCTTCCTCGTTCAAGGAAATCGCCGAGAAAACGTGCAGCTATAACTACAGGTCTTTCATCGCAATATCGCCTCGGTACAGGCGATTCGGTCTATTCCTCGGTGTGGAATCGTCGTTTCTTCCTCCTCCTCCTCCTCCTCCTCCTCTTATCTCAGACGAAGATTCCAATAATGTCGCACAATCGCTACACCTTTATGAACACTTTTCATTTGGCGACACGAGTCGATACAAACGTCGTTCTAGCTTTCTTTGTATTTCACAACTAGCAAAGACAGAACGATCTGGCAGAACTTGCGTGTCGATCTGTGTCACGAAATGGAAAGCATCCTATCTTGTTTGCGTTCCGCTGTAAATTCAGCGAGTTAGCGGTTTCGCGAAAGCTAACTCGTAACAACTTGTGGTGCAGCTGTAAAGGAGCGTTACGAACAACGAAACTCACTCTTCGTCGCTTCTGAATATTTACCGTATTCGCAGAAACCCGCCGCTTTCACGACGGTAGTTTCCCTCCTTGTTTTTTTTTTCCTTGCGCCGCGCTCGACAGAGTCACCGCGTAACGGAATGAGATTCCGTTCGTCATGTAGCGATATGCTTTTTGACTGTGATGTGTTTGCTAGGAAACTTTGTAATAATATAATTCGCCCGTGCACCAAGATGATGCGCGCGACGACGCGCGTTAAGTTTTTCTCTCGAAGAAAAAAAAAACGTTAACCCTTTGTCTACGGTCCTTTGGATACCTGCGATTAGACAATCGCCAAAGCGGTTATACGATCCCTGGACAACGCAAAGTATCCAAAAGAGACACATAAGACGTCTTTGGCGTCTTACGTCTCAATGTGTTGTCCATTGAAAGAAATTAAAGGGAATTAAAAACCGACAGCTTTATGATGTCTTATATACATGTATTTATACGTACACGAGCAGTTTGATGAGTCAGTGATTTTTTAAAAGGAGATTACGTTAAAAAAATAAGTTAGATTTGGGTAAAAAGGAAGTTAAAAAAGTCACTGGCTAATCGAACTGCCCTCAGTAGTGTAAAACATTTTCGTTCGATTATGTGTGGGGAGATTCGTAGAAGTAGATAGTTTTGTTTTATGGATCCAGATAGAGCACCCCGTGGATGAAGGGTTGACGCGGCATTAAGTATGAAGAAATCGAGGGCCCAAGAAATGGGGGGCCCCGTAGACTTGCGTGTTGACTGAAAAGACGCCTTAGAGATTAAAGAATTGCGAAGGAGAGAACGAAGAAGAACGAAGAGACACGCGACGAGTGGGCAAATACGATCGTAAATCTCAACGATATGATGATCGATCGTAGCGGATGCTCGCGTCCCCCCCCCCTTCCCTCCCGTTGTGAATCCATATCAAAATAAGTAGTCCGCAGCACGCTGGTGAACGATCTCGTTAAGTCTGAAGCCCAAGCTCGGCCGAGATGAACGCATTTGTCCTCCGATGAAAAAAAACAATCTTCCCGGCTTAATCGCCAAAATATTTTAGAATGACCTTCAGTCGCAAGTGTTATAAAAAAATAAGGAAACCTGTCATCGGGGAAAAAAGAAATGATTCGAGAAGAGGTGAATTCGGTGGATGCGCGAACTTGCGATCTCGACGCGGAAGATCAACGGAAGCGAGCCGGAGCCTCTTCCGCGCGATCGATCGTTGGCCGGATGGCGGAACAAAGAGAGAGAGATCGATCGCCGCCGTGCCGAGTTGAGGAGCGAAGGGATATTTTGTAAGTGCTTAAAAAAATAATAATAGAAACGCGCGGAAGGAAACTTAAGCTGTGCGTTCCGGATGACTGACAATTGTGACTTAAGGACCGCGAGGAGGTAGTCTTACGTTTTTCAGTACCGATCACACGCGAGAGCATAAGCGGATGGAGCGACGAGAGAAAAAAAAAGGAATGGACTTACAATACGTATTCATGTATGCGCGTGCGTATCACGCGCGTATACGTATGAAGAATGTGAGAGTTGGCGGAACAAAGAAACAGAGCGAGAGAGAGAGCGAGAGAGAGAGATGATGATGATCATTACGATGACGACCGGGCGACTCTCGATATTTGCATGTATAGATATATATACAATGTACCCCGTGACTTTTATTGACGACGACTGCATTGCTCCCCCTGACAAAGGCTCGTATATTCATTACATAGTTGTATTTGCAATTATTACCTATACATATATATAAATATATATATTATATTCACTAATTAAAGTATACAAAGCGAAAATGCGAATAAAGAGGAACTATATTGTTAGCAAGGAAAAAGATTTGCAGGCCCGCTTTCGGGGTTTCGCTCGTGCGAAACGCGCTGTGCCCCCTCCCTCCCTTTTGTGCCCCGAGGAAATTGCGCGGATCGGTTTATGGAACGGCGGATTATTTTTTTTTATTCCTTCATCGACTCTCCGATGTACTTCGAGTTTTCGTCGACAAAAATTTGCTCGCGTCACTCGTTACTCCTCGCCGCGTGTTACGACTCGGCGAGATTAGGTTTTGAATCGAGACCATGATGTAGGAATACCAGGTGTAACATAATCCCCGTGGATGGTTTAGTCGTTCAAAGTAACGGCTAAAATTTGTGGCCAACGTAAAGCTGCTATTAGAAATTTACCATCAATCAGAAATCGGCCTCAAATTGTATTCAGCCGCGCAGTAGGTCTATTCGTGTTGTTGGCACTTTTTGCTCTGAGCATCTTTGCTTCTTTTTTCTTCGATGCCTAAATATATATTTACCTCATTTTAAGTGCAAACATTTGTGGAGATGTCAAGCAACACGAGACCAAAGTTACACCTAATATTTTTACATCATGATTAAAGGCCTGTTTTTTTCCATACCTATAAGGACTCAATTTCATGCACGGTTCGTTTTTTTTCTTTTTACTTTAGAGAGGAAAAGACAATAATGAACATTGCAAAAAATTCAGCCCTGGGATGTGGAAAAAGAACAGGCCTTAAGATTAGGCTGTCGCCATCCCGTACACTCCATTCCGCGCAACGGCAATCTAATTATTTAATTTGCTTCTTTTAATTATATTAGGTATAATTTATGGGGGTAAGAATCGGAGAGTCAATCCAGTCGCGACCTTTTTCTCCATCTCCCTCTTCTTCGCGCCTTCCTTATACGACATTATTGTCGGCCTTCTCGATTATGTCTTCAATTTTGTGCAATCATCACGCTTGCGAGACGACTTCCGAGCGCGACTTTCCTATTTTGTTACGATGTTCCTGTCTTCTCAATAATCAATTGTAGTAATCCCCAAGAGTTCCGATCGAAATCCAGCCCTGTTTCCTTTCCGCCCTAAAAGCTCTCTGTCTCTTTTTGCATATTATAACGAAAATTGTGCAGCTACAAGTTCTATTTGAGCGGAATTATAAAAGTTTTTTGTTTCTAGCGTGTAAAAACTTCATGACTGATATCGTCGATTTTTTCAAATCTAGAACATTCACTCATTCGCGTTGTCAATTTTTTACTGTCAGTTTCAAACGGAAGCGATTCGGGGAAAAAAAAGTCAATGTCGATGGCCAGTGAAACGTAAAACATATAACGGGTCGCAAAAAAATGTAACTCTTAGCTGCTCACACATATGGTTACCATAGCTGAATCACAAGAAAAGAGGACCTATATATATATTTTCTAAAAAAAGCTAATCTGGGGCGGAAAGAGGGAATATAATTTTTTTATACATTAAATATAGATATATTTATAAAATATGAAATTTATAAAATATAATTTTTGTTGACAATTCTTATTAATACAATTTTATAAATATAAAATATTAATTAATGACCAGAAGTTTTACGACCTCAAAAAGAGTACATACAGAAAAATATCATTTTATTACTAAGAAAAGAATTGATTACTAAAGAATTCATTTTCTATATCTATTAAGTAACAGTTATTTTTTTTTTTTTTCTCTAACAAAGAATATTTTCTTGACAATACTCTTCAAGTACACTTATTACTTTTACAAAAACTCATTATTATATACTTAAAACAAGAATTAATTTTCTTTTGAATAATTATAATATAAAATTGATCGAAGAAGCGACTTTATATATAATAAGCAAGTCGAATTTGTTTTAATTTAATAACATACTAATTGAAGTATTACGCTTAGAATTCAGAATATATTTTGAATGAATTTAATGTTTGTAATGAACTTATAATAGATTAATTTGCAGATATACAAACTTCAGAAATATGTAATTATTATTTGCGTACAGTATGTATTTTTCTGTGTGTACATGTACTCTCAAAAAAGTACAGCTGGTAACCTTACGCGACACATGACAGGGAAATGAGAGATAACTAATGATATTTATTTTATTGCCTCGCGAAAGGTTCCTTATTTCCATCCTCTATTTTCTCACCTCAATCCATCTTTCGAACTCGCCATAAACTTTCCGAAATATATCGTCGTCTAAGCGCACCCCGAACCACCGCGAGCTCTCCGGCCAGTTTTGAGACCAATCGCGTCCGTTCGAACGATTTCTACCCCCGGCGACGAATTACTGATGTCCTTCCTCGCTCATTGACGCAATCCGTTTCGCGATTTCCCCAGAATAAACGTACTTTCGTCGTGTTCCACGCGAGCCTCCACGTCCCCGAACCCGGGCCATGCTCGTGCTTCTGTTTACTCGAGAATCGTGCATGAGAGAAAAAGCGCGGGGAAAAAAGCCACGCGACAAAAAAAAAGAATGAGTGACGATAACAATGACAAGACGGAAGGGTAAGACAAGGGTGGGAGAGGAAAAGCTAGTCGACGCGATATGGCGATAATTCGCGTTGACGAGATCAACGGTGAACTGCGATTGCGTTGAGTGCGTTAAGTAGCGATGTGTCTCGTGGATGTATGCGTGTTTGGCAGACGGATCGTCCGTCCGTTCGTCCGTTCTGCCTGTAGGTAGTTAGCGATCACGACGCGTGCCGATGTACCGATAATGTGGATTTGCGCGCAAGATGTGTATATATACATATATCGAGACCGCGCGGATTCGAGCGCGGAGAATCGGCGGGTTTTCTTCCCGTCTCCGGCGTTTCTCTGTGTTTTTCCTTCCTCTTTTTTTTTTGTTACACTAATTTAATTTGTACATAATTTACTCCCCTTTTTTTCTGTAACGAGTCCAAACCTTCGTTAATTGTTAATCTTCCAGTTGCGTTGAATTTCGATTTGGGTGTCGCGCGAGTGAGAGGAACAAAGCGAGCGGCTTTTCTATTCGTTATTGTTGTGTGCGTGTGTGCGTCGCCTTTTGTTATCCGCGCGGGAAACTTCGTTTGTAACGTAGATCAAAGGGCAGGTCTGTTATAAAATGATTCGCGAGAAGATTCGCCACGGCTGTGCCGGATTCGAGAGGGCTCGAGGGAGCCGAAACGAATCACGTATCTGCCTCGCCGAATTTTATTCGGATTTTGTATTATTAACGAGTTGTATTAATTAATTCGAATCGAGTTCCTGCTAAGTACACTGAGAAAAATTTCTGGTTGAAAATGAACGAATATAAATTCCGATCGCATCAAGTAGAATTCCCGTCATCATGATTGGACATCTGGTTACCTCGACTAGAATTATAATAGACTTAATTAAAAAATTCTGATTTGTCCATTTTTTTTCTCTAGAATTCCAATTAATGCAACCAGACTTTTTTCAGTGTAGCGACACGCGGAATGATTAGGGCAGCGAGCTCTCCAACGAACGAGTCGAGGATGCTGAGGATGCATCCGGTGATTTCCGTCCCGCGTACGCGCGACACAAATCCACGGCGAGGATTGTTTCCTCGCCGTCTGTGTCCTCCGCGAGTGTCCCAAGTTCCAACAACAATCTCTGTCCATTTCTCGCGAGAATCGCATCTCGGCGAAGTACGCGATATACAGGGTGTCCGAGATGACCATCGAAAGAGAAAATAATTGGAAAATAATCGAGTTGTTCGAGAGAAACGAATTTTTCATCCTTAACTCTCAACTACAGCAATGAAAACAAAATAAAACGCAAGTAAATCTTCGCCTTATGACCTATCTATTGATAGAGGAAGATTCAAAGTTTTTTTTAGAACCTCACAATGCCAATCCATAGATGACGTGCAACATGTAGAAGATGTCTTTATGATGTTTTTTAAATTATCTTTCGCACACTTTCTACAACAAGACTGTTACTTAAGCTTTTATATCTTAAGCCGCAAGAAATTGACTAGTTACAGTCATGTGAGAAGAATAATCAATTATATGATCAACTTCTTGCGGCTTGAGATAAACTTAGGTAATGGCTTATTGTAAAAAACTTATTACCTATTGTATGTTCGAAAAGATCTTTATGGCATCTTTATGACGTTTTTTAGACATAGATGTTATCTATGTCTAAAGGGAAGAGATTATACAACCGTCTAAAAAATTTTCTTCAAATTCAAATGATGCTGTGGTCGAGGGTTAATACTAATATCGTCATTCGCGGAAATAACACGTCGAGATTCCGTCAAGGAGATATTTAGAAATTTTCCTATTATTTGTCGTGTAAAATCCGAAGGATTGACGATTTCTGGGACACCCTGTAATAAGTGAATGATTTAGGCATCGAAGGAATACCCCTGGCACGTTGACTCGTTCGTGATGGAGCCTCGTGCGAACGTGGCGTATCTCGTCGAACGTCCAAGAGATATTCCTCTCTCCCTGAATTTGTGAACTTTCGAAAAAGGCAAGATCGCGAGAAACGCGAAAGGCGGGCTCAAAATGCCGATTCTCCGATTCCGAGGGAGCACTCCGAAACGCAAAGATCGGCGCCGCGGCGCCGGGTAATCGCGGGAAATTATTAATTAAAAAAAAATAATTATTATATTTATTCGAACGACTTGCCAAGTTTTGTTGCATAGAGTACGCGAGATAAATTTTAGACGGCAGTAAAAAAAATCATACAAAAAAAAAGAAGGTAATAAGTCGGTTAACGATATGAATGATCTGGCGGGATTTAACGGACATAAGTTGCATAGCTATTGTGAGCAGTTTTCACGAAATATTGATGTATATATCTTAAGTTTGTATTATAACTCTCCCCACACTTAATTTGTATGAAATGAAGAATTTCGAACATTAAAATCATGAACGAAAGAATCGTCTTTACTTTCTCCGCCTCCGGCTTGGATTTTCTCCTCTTTCCACTATATATACACTAAGAAAAATATTACCTCGGCCAAACGTTGATTAACATAATTGACGAGTGATTCAATCGACAGAATTACTCACAGCAAAAAATATCAAGTTTTATTTGTCGTCCTTAATCTAATCTTTCCATGCGTGTTAAATAATAAAACAAAATAATTCTATTCATATTAACAAAACAGATATTGTGGTTGACAAGTTTATCGGATTGGTTATCTCATCCATAGGCGTAGAATCTCGAATGTTTGTGTTTAACATTAAAAAAAAAGGAAAAAGATAAGCACAATCAGAAAAACAACTTGTACGTAAAATGAGTAATACGGATATAAATTAAGGATAAAATATAAGGGTAGGACTACACAATTAGTTTCATCAGCGATTAACTCATTAAGTAGTACTTGCTCTATTTCTTAATATAAATAGAAGTATTAATTTTCTACTGTTTAATACGTGGAAAGAAGCAACAAATTATATAATTTGCTTTAAATAATTCTTTCAGTTTTCTTGAGTTAGACTATTTTTCTTTTATAAAAATACATATCCATTTCCATTAATGTATGTAGATCAATTTTAATTTCAGTTCAACTTGTTCTCCATCTTTTTCTAGTTTCAAGAATTGGGGAAAGAAGAGTAAGTTAAATCAAGGTTGAAGTTATTTTACACATTGATTCTTTCGGTTCTCTTGAGTTAGACTGTTTTTCTTTTATAAAAATACATATCCATTTCCATCAATGTATGTAAATTAATTTTAATTTCAGTTCAACTTGTTCTCCATCCTTTTCTAGTTCCAAGAGAAAGAAGAGTAAGTTAAATCAAGATTGAGAGAGAGAAGTAATTGATAAAAACGGGCGACTGTCGACACGTGTCGTTTTCTCTTTGTTATTCATTGAGTGCCAAGAAGGATAAAACGCTAGTGTTGACAGCGTCTCCTAAAAGGAGAGCGACCTTAATCGCCGATTAAGCTAATCGAAGTTTGGTCATAGTCGTTGGAAAAATATCGCTTGTTTTCAGTGGCGTTTGATACATCAATCGATATTGCCAAATACAATCGGATGTGCTTTCGTTAAGCTAGAGCTTTCGTTATGACGCAGAAATGCGTGCGCAATTCGCGCAAGATTCACGCACACACATTTATTTTTACGTCGGTGCGCATGCACCCACCACCGGGTCGGTGAACATGGCAGGTGCTCATCTGCTCCACGACGATTACGTTCATTCGAGAAAAGACTCCGACGACGAAGCCTTTAATTTGAAAATCATTAATCGACTCGTCAACACTTTGTCACGAGAATTATCTCTCGAGTCTTACTGGAAAATCAGGAACACTGTGAATGAAAGCATGAGTACGCAGGAGGCAGAGGTGAGCCTTATCAAAGCTTTTGCAATCACGTTTATCAATATTGTATATAAAC
>NW_017297785.1:0-493 GCF_001594075.2 Trachymyrmex cornetzi | reverse complement strand
AATAGACATGCAGGTCGGTAATATACATATGTCTCCGCCAAGGTAAAAAATCAACGATAACACGTGCCTCAAGTACACGTATGAATTCAGATCTTATTTCCATTTTACTAAACGTTTTTACCGAAACGTAACCCTGCTGCTCTATCTGATATTTTGAAAACCAAGTATTAGTGCGTGTTGACACATTGCGGAAACTGGTTGTAAATCAAACGCGAGAGCGATGAACAATTACGGTTAGCCATTTTACACAGACTGACTTTCCACAAAAATCCTCGCGGATATTTGTATGACCATTACCGGTCAATGACATCAAAAATGCAAGCGTCAGAATTTTAGACACGTCCGGTGATGACATTAATGTAGTCTGACACCACAATTGCAGCGTCTGGAAATTTGCAAGTTTCAATATGACTTGTCTCCGTAATATAAGAAATTTTTTTCAAGGACATTTGACATGTTTTACAATGATTAATGTAATATGATACAAATGCAA
>NW_017297784.1:0-523 GCF_001594075.2 Trachymyrmex cornetzi | reverse complement strand
ATTTTTTTTTATTTAAAAGATTTTTTTAATTTTATTGCTATATTTTTTATTTAAAAAATTTTTTATTTTTTATCGTTTTTCCCTAGTATCTCGTAGTTGATAATATAATCAAAAAGTCGAACGGCTGCAATTAGCCAAGGAAGTCGGGATCCTGAAGATCCCATTGGTAAGATTATAAATTATAACTTATACACTATACATTCTGATTCTGATTCTATTTTTTAATTCTATTTGTACTCTTTTTTTTCCAGAAGACGCATCGCTGTGATATATGGATAAAAGGGTTCATAAACCCACATCATTGGCGCAACGTGCGGGCGGAGAGACGAGCAGAACGCTTATTTAGATTATATTATTTGGATATTTGGGATGATGCCAGTCTCCATTTAGAAGAGCTGTTCGGTCTCCGCCCGCACGAGTCGGATGAACCGGAAGAGTTGTGGTGTAAGAGTATCCTGAATTTATATTTAAATTATTATATTTCTCTTATACAGGGTGAGGCAAAAGTAAGGGAATCCCCGAA
>NW_017297783.1:0-491 GCF_001594075.2 Trachymyrmex cornetzi | reverse complement strand
TCACTACTGTAACTTATCATACTTGCTTCACTACATTCTTTTCAAATATAATTGTTCTTATTACATTTCGCGTGGTTTATTCTTGTGGTCTATCTCTCTCGCCCTCCGACAAATTTCCCACACCCCTTGTGACCCACCCCCTGCTGTCGCGAAAACGTTACGGGCAAAAGTGAGGAGCTTTCGAAAAGAGTGGCACACTCTCTCGTGCCTGGCGCCCAACTTAGAATAAGAATTACAATTCTGGCCGAAGAACCGCCTGGCTGTCGCAAAATTCTGCTACCGAGGGAGAGAAGATACTTTTGCGTACTTTGAATACCGAGAACACGCGACGAAGTTGTGCCGTTGCTCGCGAGTACGGTTACAATATATATATAATATATATATGTATATACGAGGGGCACTACTTATATTTTGAGCCTTACCAACACTGTTGTCAGGTGCCATCGGACGTTTCCACTAGAAAGTTTGACATTTTTTACCATAACTTTCTT
>NW_017297782.1:740-1213 GCF_001594075.2 Trachymyrmex cornetzi | reverse complement strand
TACTATCACTACAATAAAGTTGTTTGTATGTTGATTCCAAAATGTAATTTTGTTCTTTCCATCTTGCCAGCAATTGCCTCAAGTTATTGTTAATTTTACTCGGAGGATCCTTGAGAAATTTCATGTATGTATCTTTATCATCAAGCATTGTTTTAACCTTGTCAATATACATGTTTTTGTCTAGTGCTACCGTTAAGTCGCCTTTGTCAGCTTTAGTGAATATAATATTACTATATTGTCCTTTAAAAAGTGCTTAGTTAATCGTATTGATTTTTGTAATTTTTTGATAACAAAGTTCTTTTTTTGTTTGAGAGAAAATAGGCTATTAATTATTACAATAGAATTATTTCTAACTGGGTTGTGTACAGACGTCTATAATTTCTTTATATTAAATTCGACATTTTTTATGAGTTCAAAAATTAATTTGCTATTATAACGAATGGGAAGAGAAAAGTTTCCACCTAATTGCAAAA
>NW_017297782.1:0-674 GCF_001594075.2 Trachymyrmex cornetzi | reverse complement strand
TATTATTTTCAAATTTTTTTTTTAAATTTGACGATAATTTATAATATATTAACGAGTTACAAAATGTTGCATAAGAGAGATTCATTGTTCATTGTAGAAGCGTCGACTGTGTGAGGTGAGGTAATTATTAATTTTCAAATTACACATACGATAATCTAATCTTTCATATAATTTTAATTTTAGTTATTATTATATTCTCATTGCCACTCAGCTTTCTAACTTTGTGAGTATGTGACTTACCTCACAACAGTAAATGGTCCAATTTTTGAGGAGAAATATGTTGGAGATATCATTTTGTCATGCAATACTCCAATCGTTGCGCTAAGGAGAAAGATTGCTGATGAAGACTCAAACCATGAGTGGAAACGTTGAAAGTTAAGATTTATATTTTTAATATAAAAAAAATTGCACTAATTGATAACCAGCGTCGACTCTTATTGTCTGTAATATAATTTTTATGGTTTCATTAATTGTTTTAGTTAAAGTGAGTCTATAAAAACTTATTAGTTTTTATTAATTTGTAATTTATCATTATTTATTTCAAACACTGTTTTTCGAATAATATCGCTTTGATACTGTTATGTATTGTCGAATACATGTATGTCTTTTATATAGTACACATTACTTAAAATTTTTTGTCAGTTTAAATATGATTTGTACATTACTGTTATCGA
>NW_017297781.1:1388-7242 GCF_001594075.2 Trachymyrmex cornetzi | reverse complement strand
ATTTTGTATCTGATCTTCAACTATTATAGGGATTTCAATCATGTCATTCTTCATCAAACATATATTGTGTAAAACACAACAGGCCATGATGTAATCAGGAATCAGATCAATTCTTCTCATTGGTAGTTTATCAAGAAGAATTCTAAACCGTGTTTTTAAAAGAGCAATGCTACGTTCTACTGTCATTCTTATGGAAGATAAACAATAGTTATAATTTTTTTGTCTTTCAGTTAATTTACCATTATCTTTGTACGGTACAAGTAAAGTTTTGAAAATTTTATAAGCAGCATCACCAATTAAATGAGTATCACGTGGAAACTTAATTGGATCGCTGCAAAAATCTTGTAGCATTGACACATTAAATACTCTTTGGTCATGCACTGAGCCAGGATAGCCTACATAACAGTGTATGAACTCCATCTTATGATTGCAAACTATCTGTAATTTTAATTATTAGTTAATCTTAAATTATTTGAATTATGTAATAAACAATATAAATATTACTACCTGCAATTGAATGGAATGGTATCCTTTACGATTAATGTAACTCTCATGGTTTTCTTGTGGGGCTTCTATTTTTATATGAGTTCCATCAATCATGCCAATTATTCCAGGAAATCCTTTTTTTTCTTCAAGAAATGTAGCACATTCCATTGCTTCTTCTTCTGTTGGCCATTTAATATAATAATTTCGAAGATTGATCAAAGCATTTACAACTCGTTTTACTGATCGCCAACCAGTAGCTTTACCTACATCAAAACGATCACATATAGATCTGAAAGAAAAGTTTGTCAATAATACAAGATGATTAAAGAATATAATATATATATTATTAATATTTAATATTTGACCGATATGAATCTGGTGTTGCAAGTGTCCATATCGTCATTAGTAGTTGTTTTTCAGGACTAATAGTATTTCGACCAGATTGATTACGATTTTGATCCTCTTTCTTTTTTAATTGTGGTTTTATAATTTCTAATACAAAATTAAATGTTCCTCGCGACATCCTGTAGTTAGTTATTCATTTTATATTATTATTTTTTTTATAAAAGTATTTTTTCAATTAATTTTTTTTCGTAAATCTTAAGATTTAATTATTGTAATAATAAATTCTACGATTTAAATCATTATTACCTAAAGTGTTTTTTAAATCCTATATCTGAAAGATTTTGCACTACATTTCCAATATAATTTTTTATGCGTGCTCTTGGTATTAATGATCCTCGTTTCGATATTTGCTTTAAGATATTCAAAATATACTCATCGTCATCATCTGAAGAACTGTCGGAATTATATTCCATACATATGACATTAGATATGACATTCTGAATGCCAATTATAATCGGTATTTCATTTGCCATTAGTTGCACAATAACGGAATTTTCTTTTTTAAGTTAAAACTAGTACTCATAAATCGCAGAAGCAAGCACGGAAACGGAATTACATGGAATCCAATGAAATTTAATAAATTAGGTTAAGTTATATGCATATCACGCTCGATTTACTGCAAATGCGTTCTGATTTATAACTGCTGTCAGTTCTGCTGCGAATTTCGGACCGGCTAAAATGTAGTGATTTCAGTAGTGGTACTGTCAGCATTGTCAGCAAATTTCGGAACGCACCCTAAGTTGCCGTCAGACCGCGTCATTGACGCCATTTCCTTGTTCTGACATCTGACAAAGACTTTCAACTCCCAACAATACAAGTTTCATACAACAGTATAGTTTGTAATAGCGTTGAACATGTCGAATTTTGTGCCTGGAAACTATGATTTGCGGACAGCATTGATTTTCTGTTACCATTTGAAGAAAACTGCTGCAGAATCGCATCGAATGCTTGTCGAAGCTCACGGTGAGCATGCTCTTGGAAATTCACAGTGCTTTGAGTGGTTTAAAAAATTCAAAGCTGGTGATTTTGACGTGAGAAACGAAGAACGTGGAAAACCACCGAAAAAGTTTGAAGACAGCGAATTGCAAGCATTGTTGGATGAGGATGACGCTCAAACTCAACAACAACTCGCGGATCAATTGAATATGATACGAGAAACCGTCTCCATACGTTTGAAATCCATGGGAAAGATCCAGAAGATGGGAAAATGGGTTCCACATGAACTGAATGAAAGACAGCAGAAAAACCGAAAAACCACTTGCGAAATGCTGCTCGCCAGGTACAAAAGAAAGTCATTTCTCCATCGAATTGTCACTGGCGATGGAAAGTGGATACATTTTGAGAATCCTAAGCGTAAAAGATCATGGGTAACTCCAGGCAAACCATCCACATCGACTGCAAGGCCAAATCGCTATGGACGGAAGACAATGCTCTGTGTTTGGTGGGATCAGAAAGGTGTGATCTATTATGAGCTGCTAAAACCTGGCGAAACCGTTAATACTGAACGCTACCGACAACAAATGATCAAGGTTTGCGTGAAAAACGACCGGAATATCAAAAAAGGCAACACAAAGTGATTTTGCTTCATGATAATGCACCATCACTCACAGCAAAACTGGTCAAGGAAACGATTGAGGCGTTTGGTTGGGAAATACTTTCGCATGCGGCTTACTCACCAGACTTGGCTCCGTCCGATTACTACTTATTTGCATCGATGGGAAACGCACTTGCTCAACAGCGCTTCACTTCTTACGAAGATGTACGAAAATGGCTAGATGACTAGTTTGGCTCAAAAGAGCGACAATTATTTGGCTTGGCATCCACAAATTGTCAGACAGATGGGAAAAATGTATAACTAGCGATGGGCAATACTTCGAATAAAATATTTTTTATCATTTTCATGCAATAAACGTGTATTTTCTATTTAAAAATTCCGGTTTCATATTTACATACCTGGTATGCAACTTATAATAACAGTATATTTATATAAACAGTATTATTAAATATTATAATTTTAATGTTTAATGTTTTTATTTTACAAGACTGTGTTATTCATAAATAATTCCTAAGTTTATGATTTAAAAATATGTTACGTAATATAAAATGTTTTTATGTATTATTGAATATTATTATTTTATGTGTAGTTTTTCATAAAAGAAGAATGAAATATTGTTAAGACAAAAATATATGTTTTATAATATATTAATATATGTATATAGACATAAATGTGAAATATTTATATTATATTAGGTGCTAAACTTAGTTTCCGCGGTTCACATTTAGATGATACTTTGATTGACATATTTTTTGCTTTTGATATCGAGATAAATGAGTTTTTTAAGCAAAAAAATCGCGGAAACTAAGATATATTATAATTGGATAATATCAACATTACCTATTAAAATATTCCAAAATTGCATCTCTTTTATTAATATGTGTATTATCTATATGTTGCGTTTGTAGAATGGTATTATTATATATTTGAGGATTAATTGCAGCTGGAATTATTTCCTGTTGAGCAATATTATGTAAAATAGCTGTTGCCACAATAATAGAAAGTGTTTTTTCAATTGTTTTAAACGTTGTTCCAACTGATAAAATTCCAAATCGTCGTTTCCAAATTCCAAAGCATCTTTCAATTTTTGAGCGTGTTCGAATTTGTGCTTCATTATAAAGATGCTCTGCTGGTGTTGTGGGATGTAGTAATGGAGTCATTAGACATGATAAATTTGGATAACCGGAGTCTCCAAGGAGTAATCCGTCTCCGAATCTATCTGTGCTTCAAACAATGTTTTAATTCTTGAATTATTGAAAATAGTGGAATCATGTGTAGATCCTGGCCAACGCGCTATTATATCAGTAATTTCCAATCTTGCATTAATAATGACTTGTACATTTATTGAAAAAAAAACCTTTTCTGTTACGATATAACTCATTGTTTCCTCCATCTAGAATATAAAGAAATTTAACAGAAACAAGATAAGTTTATATGCTAAAATTATTCTTACCACATGATTGAATTTTCACATGTGTACAATCTATACAACCAATAACATATATAAATCCAGCTGTTTGGAAAAATTCTTGCTGATTTTAATAAATTTGTTCTGATGAAGTAGGAAAGTTTATAAAGTCATTTTTTAATGCAGCAATGGCAGGAGATACTCGATGAACAATTTTTATGAGCACTTGATTCGCTGATGCCACAAAAATCGCCAATAGTCATAAAAAACGATTCAGTTGCATAAAATTGTAGAGTAACTATTAATCGGATTATAGATGGAATGGCGTTATTTCTATTTTTAACATATGTTCATACATATATATAAATATCTGTTCATGTGTGTTAATAATCTAATAATTTATGTTAACATTTGTGTTGTTCATATTAGTCACAGAATAGAGAGAATATTGATTAAATTAAGCTAAATACATGCATTTCCAAATTATATGTGTATAAAATTTTTAATATTTATTGATTTCTTTGTAATAAACTTATTTCTTTGTTTCATTGTTATTATTATACATATTTTTAAATTGTTGTATTGACAATATTTATACATACCGATTAGTATTATGTTGTATTTTTACATAAATTTTTTCTAATAGCATATTGAAGCTGTGTTTCGATATTACAAATCTTCTACTAAAATTGGCATCATCAAAAAATTCCAAATAATTCATACGCGGTCTAAATATGCGTGATTTTCGTTGTCGATTTCTAACTATAAGATTATAATCTTCGTATTCATCAAATAATAAAAAATTAATAATTTCATCCATGTTAAAACTAAAAAAAATTAGATGCTATGATTAAATTTAATGACTTATGTTTAATATCACGAAGATGAGATAAAGAAGAACGATATACAGACTTGCTGTTGGCTACACTGCTGATTGAATTAATCGTCGATTAAGTTAATCGGCGTTGGTAACAGTCGGCCTTATTCCGTAAAAAACAACAACAGTTATCAAATAACTTCCAGTTGCATAAAATCTTATAGCGACCAGTAATTGTATGACAGGTGAAATAGGATTATTACTAAAAACATTATTACTATAAAATATTGCTAATACAAAAATGTATTTATATCTATACTCTCAACGTATATAATTCATACGTACCGATCAGATTTAAGGCGTATTTCACCTTCAATTCTTTCTAATAGCACCATAAAATTATTTTTAGAGATATTCTAAATCTTTTTTGGAAATCTATTTCATCAAATATTTCCATATAATTAATTCTTGATCTGATTACACGTGGCCTTCTTTCATTTCTTTCAACATTATTCAAGTTTATATCATTATATTCATCAAAAAGTAAAAAATTAATAACTTCATCCATTTTTACATGAAACACTATTTTTACATCAATACGTAATGTAATTTTCTCACGTTGAATATGTATCTTAAAAATTTTATTTAAATCGACTTTTTAATCATTTCCATTTACACTTGATACTTTGCCTAAAATAACACGACAGGAATATTAGGTTAAGATGCTCTGTTACAACCGATATGACTGATTCGTTTTATTACGTTGGCACTACCGTAATCGTCAATTAGCTTAACCGGAGGTTGATGAAAGAGGCCCTGACTCTCCTCCCGAGCAGAGGCGAAGTGTGTCGATTGAGTTTGAACAAAATTGTAAATGGAAAGCGACGTCTATCGATTTGTGTCAAGTGTGTCGACTGTGTCTAAAAGGAAAGGAGCCATAAGCACCCAGTGTGATTTATTTTGACGCTGAAAATGAGCGTCGAGCGTCAGCATGAAAAGGCACCTTATGGTTATAAGTACTTAAGCGGGGAGCACAGACTCTTGCATAACGCATAACACGTAATACATAAGAATATGTACCAATCGAAGTTCTCCGTTTCTTTCCCTTCCGTGTAATAGAGAACTCTGGTTGGTTTAATTTCTTATGCCTCATGTGTTATGCGTTATGCAAAAGTCTGTGCTC
>NW_017297781.1:0-1030 GCF_001594075.2 Trachymyrmex cornetzi | reverse complement strand
GAGAATTTGTTCGTTACCAATACTATTTAATATTATTTATATAATTATATATTTATAATAATACACTGAAAAAAAATATAGTCAATTTTAATAAATATTTAGTCGAATACTGCCAACTAAATATTTATTAAATGTAAAGATATATTTATTTGATACAAGAAATATTAATTTGATTTAATAATTAATAATCATTTTTTTTACTGAACAAATATTTATTTGCTGTAAGTAAATATTTAGTTGGCAGTATTGAACTAAATATTTATTAAAATTGACTATATTTTTTTCTCAGTTTCGAAATGAAAAAGAAAACGTAAGTACATACATTGTGATTGGTCAACTCTTCCTTCAACCGAAGTCTCGGACCGATTTTTAGCATCGTAGACATCAGGCTTAAGATGCCTTTTCATGCTGACGTTCAACGGTCATTTTTGGCGTCAAAATAAGTCACGTGATAGAAATTGACGAATATCAAACATCAATTTTGATCACGTGACTTATTTTGACGCTCGAAATGAACGTTGAGGGCCAGCATGAAAAGGCATCTTTATAAATGTCACATAAGAGACAAAGGCTGCCAATTGTGAAATGCGAGAGAGACAGCGGAGGTTTAGAGAGAGACATCGTCCAACTGAGCACACCATGAGAGAATGACAAATTGCATCACGTGACTCGCAGCGTCCAATCAGGACGGGGGTCACATGATCAGTTTTCTCCAATCTCTTCCACTTCCATGTTTATGGAGTTTTGATGACCGCGCCCAATCAGAGGAGACGGATCACGTGATGCAGTTTGCCACTCTCTCCCTTTAGAGTGGTCGAATTGCACTTTTCCGAGGAAAAAATTGTAAACAGGGCCATGAGAGTTGGAAGTGGTAAAGTGGGGTGCAATAAGCGTAAAAAAAATAAATGCGTGAGCAGGGGTCATGGGGGGTGGATTTTGGGGGAGGGGGTGAAAGGGGGGAATTCGGTATTATTAAGGTTTTCGGCGAAAGTTGAAGTCGTAGAGAAAAGTGTTGCACAGAAAAGTTGTA
>NW_017297780.1:0-548 GCF_001594075.2 Trachymyrmex cornetzi | reverse complement strand
GGGTATCGCGGCATGCAATATCAATGGTTTGACGATCCATAGAATGTTTCAGCTACCTGTTACTCATGAATCCATGGCAAAGTATACGCACTTGTCAGATATGATTTTTAAAACTTTGAGAGAGATTATTAAAGAATGTCGAATTATTTATAATTTTTGATGAGGTTTCCATGATTTCGAATGTGACAATGATGTTTATTAATTTACGATTATGTGAAATTTTCGACACGACAGATACAGACGACGGTTTCTTTTGGCAGAAAACACATTCTTCTGTTTGGAGACTTGTTGCAGCTTCCCCCTGTAAAAGAACAATTTTCGTTAGTTATAATGTCTCGATCAGAGATTCAGAAGTATTTAGGTACCATGGGTGGATCTGATTTGTGGAGATTGTTCGAATACGACGAACTTTTGATTAATATGCGACAAAGATGTGACAACACATACCGCGAGATACTTTCTAGAATTCGAATAGGTTTGATAAAGGATTCTGACATCAATGTTCTCCAGTCGAGAAAAATTAATTTCAAAGGAAGTTGCGATGAAAG
>NW_017297779.1:395-1515 GCF_001594075.2 Trachymyrmex cornetzi | reverse complement strand
GCGAAAAGACATTTTCTAATCGCTTTTATTTTTTAAATTGTCTGTATATATTTTCAATCATATAGATTATTTTAGTTATCTATACATAAACTATTTTATACTTTGAGATATTCAAGACGAATTATTAAAATATCAACGTAGCGTACAAAATATGTAATAGTTTCTATTCTATCGTATATTGGAATAATGTGAAAAATCTCACAACTGATAATTTCCTTATACTCATATTCTGATATTTTTAATTATTCTGATATTTTTATGCACAGTTCATGAAAAAAACACAATTGATTTTAGAAAAGAAATACAATTACAATTATTCTATATTTATTTTAAAATATAAATTCTACACGAATCACCTTGTACGATAATAATAGTCATTAAATATATAATTTATGCAATTTTAAACTTTTAAATGTTTAAATAGATGCAAATTATTTTTTCGTTTAATATATTTTATATTGAAATGTATGCATTACGAATAAAATATGAGCCCCCATTTCGATATGCCGTCTTGTGGAAAATTTGGAATAGCAATGTGATCCATTTTTGGAATATTTATCCCACCAAATTCAGATTTTAACTGCAATGTAATATTGTTTATGATTCTCCGTGCAAACTCAAATTTCTGACGACGCTCTTTTGAATAACAATCGCACCACAAAGTAATGTTTTTATTAATTTTAATGGATTGATACTCAGTCATGACTATCCCAATTTGGAAAGTTGACATCGGAGGCGTAATATAGAAGTATTTGTGAAATAAATGACTATAATTTGTGTGGTACGGGTACTTTGTATCTGTCGGCATATTTGATAAAACTGAATATAACATAGGATATTTTAGTGAAATGTTAAAAGTGGCCTTTAATTGCGGTTGGTCCCAACAAGGAAATAACTGTCTAATTCCATTCCGTTCTTGAATGTATGGGGCTATCAACAATCTATTAGAATTTGATAATTATTATATTTTAAATACAACAATGAATGTTTATAATTTGATTGAATACAAACAATATCATTAAAAATTGATATGAATTACATTTTGAATGAAAATAAGAAATAATTATAAATCTCATCTTGTATACGTATATTTTTAACCATTTATAATTTACTCACGTTA
>NW_017297779.1:0-375 GCF_001594075.2 Trachymyrmex cornetzi | reverse complement strand
CTTTGGAAACATTTTTAAAGAAACTGTCTTCTATTAGATGACCAAAAAATTGTATTTTGAATGTGTAGAGTCCGGGAAGTAACATATAGTCTAAAAGAAATCCTAATGCGTTCGTTTTTTTTCTGTATATGTATTTACCCAATACGTAAATTATGGCGTTCTTTGTAGTCAAAGTTTTATTCGCAAGACTTATTTTCAGATTTAGTTGATTCAAACCTATAGAGTCAGTCGAATGTAGGATATTAATAGTTGTACTAGTTCTACCGCGAAAGAGAAATGAGTCATATTCATTTTTTAAATGAAACATCTCTTTCCAAATGTTATCAAGTTTATCAGTGTGTTCATAATTTGGGTTTACGTAGTCGAGCTGTATGC
>NW_017297778.1:2317-2887 GCF_001594075.2 Trachymyrmex cornetzi | reverse complement strand
CTGTGATTGGTCAATTTCTTACTCTTACTTCTTACTCCGTGTATTGTAGACGGGCCTTAAGGCTACAATCAATATGGTGGTTCCGTACAGTCGCAGTGGCGCAGTAGTAAAGCGTTTAGGCTGTCACGCTGGAGATCAGGGTTCGATCCCAGCCGCTTCCCCAGATTTTTTTTCCGCTTCTCGCGGAGAATAACCGCGAGAATCGCCACCTGCACCCGGATATACACTCGCCCCGTCTGCACCAGGATGTGCGTAACTCGCTACATCTGCGCCAAAGCATACATCCATGGCTTCCGCGCCAGTATAGGATATGCATCCACGCCAGGACATAGGTACATTCAAACGACAGCAACAGAATAAAAAACGTAAAGCGCCATTGCATTATTTTTTGCTTAAAAACGCGGTCAAATTTTTTTTAAATATGAAGTCGTATAGTCGAGTCGTCTTCCACTAATATTTTTTCTTTTTACTTTATTTTATTGCTATGGGTTCCTAAAAACCGAATATTTTTTTGACCAAACAAATTTGGTATACAAAAAAATCACTGTACATATAGATTTTTTAAGATAC
>NW_017297778.1:0-1099 GCF_001594075.2 Trachymyrmex cornetzi | reverse complement strand
CAACAATGACTTCTTATTATTCCAAAACATTAAATTGTTACATCTAACTTGGTAATACTATTGAATAATACCTCGTGTGAGGTCGAAACGTTTAGACATGTTAATTTATTTATAAAGACTAAATTTTCTTGTTGCATCATTTTTAAGTAGGTTATTTTATTTTTAAGACTATGTTTTATTTAATGACGCATATTAATTCGTCTCTAGAAGTACGGAGGTAATCGGGGTTGATTGTATCTATATTCTTATCATTTCATATTGCTATAACCTTCGATTTATTATTATAACGTCTCGTTTTAGATGTCATACACTGGCTATATATTTTGTAGTAAATATTAGGCGAATGTTATCATTACAATGTGAACCTTCACGTCATGTCATATGATAATTTCAATTGAAGTTGTTTGCGTAAGAAGAAATATATTGTTGACAACCATTAACATTACAATTTAAAGATATATTGATCGTCTCATTACACGATGAATCCTGATGTATTGTACACGAAAATTTCAATTTAATGTTTTAGAATAATAAGAAGTCATTGTTGACAATCATTAAATATTAAAGTCTAACAAAAAATGGTTTTGGCTCATTGCTCCTAATTTTGATTTTTAGAAAAATATTTTATTATATTATAAAATGAGGTTGCAAACATCTCGTTCCATTTAGTAGTACAAGTCGACATAAATGTTATTCTGTCTTTTTTGATATTCAGAGAGTAAAAAAGATAGAATAATATTTGTGTCGACTTGCGTCACCAAATGGAAAGCACTTATAGACACAAAAAGAATTTAATGTTTGATCCGAAGATATAAAACTATGGTATACTTATATATTTCGGAAGCCTTATATATTTCATTGTATATTCTTATAGCTTACGTCAACAGCTTCCTAAAACACTATAATAAATTAAGAAAAATATACAGGACTCTCCGTATAAATACTAAATATAAAGTTCAAAGGGCGAGTGAGAGTCAGAATATAAAAACGAATTTCTGAAAATACCGTAACCAATATATTAATACGTTGTAACGTTCGGCGCGCTATACTATAGCACTCCGGCCGTCTACCAAGCGAACGCGAGCGCACAGTATAGCAA
>NW_017297777.1:0-482 GCF_001594075.2 Trachymyrmex cornetzi | reverse complement strand
AATTTTTTATGGTCTGCTGCATTTGATTCGCTGGAAGTAGATAAAGCTCGTTTCGCTTGTAATAGATATGCGTTCTTTATTTCAGATTTTTCAACTGGGTTTCTTGATAGTGCACCCGCATTTTTATTTTTCTTTCCTGGTTTGTAGCTTATGGTGTACTCGTATTCTGCAAGTTTCAATTTCCATCGCATTAATCTTGAAGTAGGGTCAGCAACAGAATTTAGCCATATTAATGGTTTGTGGTCCATAATCAGAGTGAATTTTTTCCCATAGACATAAGGTCTAAAATGTTTAACAGCGTAGACGAGAGCAAGTAGTTCGCGTTCAGTTGGTGAATATCGTGTTTCAGCGTCGTTTAGTACTCGTGAGGCATAAGCAATAGGCAGATCTTCTCCAATTTTTCCTTAGCTGAGTATTGCGCATAACCTGATGCGTCTGTGGTGATGATAAATGGTTTATCGTGGTCTGGATATTGTAGGATG
>NW_017297776.1:0-3707 GCF_001594075.2 Trachymyrmex cornetzi | reverse complement strand
GTATGTATGCCCTGGCGCGGATGTATATTCTGGTGCAGGCGGCGCGGGTGTATATCCTGGTGCGGGCGGCGCGAGTGTATATCCTGGTACAGGCGGTGCGGATTCCGCGGATGTATGCCCTGGCGCGGATATATATCCTGGTGCAGGCGGTGCGGATTCCGCGGATGTACGTTTTGGCACGAATATATAGTATATCCTGGTGCAGGCGGTGCAGATTCCGCGGATGTGCGCTTTGGCACCGATGTACGCTTTGGCGCGGATGTATGCTCTGACGCGATCATCGCAGGTTCACTTTTAGCTGTAATAGAAAAATAAATGAGTTATACAGGGTGTCCCATTTTAATGTCCCACTCCAAATGACTTTTTTATTTTTCATCTTAGAAAAAAATGTTTCAGACAAAAGTTGTATAGCTTTGAGGGGGACATATGATAGTGTCATTAGTTTGATCTTGAATAGTTGCTTGAAGTTCACGTGAAGGTCACCTTCAATTTCTTAAATGAAAACTCCTATTTTTCATTGGCTATTCTTATAGCTTACCTCAAGAGACAAAACACTATAATGAAATATTTTTTCATGAAGCACTTTTTTAGTTCAGATGCTCGAAAGTTACTGTACCTCCGGCATTACCATTATCCAAGGTGTCCGACCGACAGCTAAAACCTTGTTGTTTAAGATCATGAACTGGATAACATTTATCAAAATCAAGGCCATTGAAAGTTGTACATCTTATTTTTATTTTTACGTTAAAATGAATTTTTAGTGTAAAAATGAAAATAAGAGGAACAACGTCCAATGGTTTCGATCTTAACATATGTTATGTAGTTCATGATCTTAAACAACATTTAAGAGGTTTTAGCTGTCGGTCGGACACCTTGGATAATGCTAAATGCCGGAGGTACAATAACTTTCGAGCATCTTAACTAAAAAAGTGCTTCATGAAAAAAATATAGTGTTTTGGCTCTTGAGGTAAGCTATAAGAATAGCCAATGAAAAATAGGAGTTTCCATTTAAGAAATTAAAGGTGACCTTCACGTAAAATTCAAGCAACTATTCAAGGTCAAATTAATGACACCATCTTATGTCCCCTTCAAAGCTATACAACTTTTTTCTGAAATATTTTTTTCTTAGATGACAAATAAAAATATATACATGTTCAGCGTAATGGTTCACACGATTTCTCAGACATATCTTCCGATATAGTTAAAAAAAATTGAAAAGTGAGTATTCATCTATTTTATATACACATTACACAACATGCGATACAATAATTTAAAAGAATTTTTTTTATAAAAAAATCAAAATCACATTACATTTTTTAAATAGCACCATACAATTTTTTTCTATAATGTTGTAGGAGTCTTCAAGACAAATTCAAATCACTACCGAAGTATCACTTTTACTGATGTTTCATTGATTTTATTGCATATTTCATTAAATAAACATATGTATGTTCGGTGTCATAGTCAGAGGTTGTAAGTATTGCTGTTACAAATTTGATAGTATCAATAAAATCAATAAAACATCAATAAAAATGACATTTCGGTAGTGACTTGAATTTGTCTTGAAGACTCCTACAATATTATGCACAAAAATTGTATGGTGCTATTTATAAAATTTAAGATTTTGATTCTTTTATGAAAAAAGGTTTTTTTAAATGTTTTATTGCATGTTATGTAGCTGTAAACAGATGAATATTCACCTTTCAATTTTTAACTATCGGAAGTGTCTGAAAAATTGTGTGGACCGTTACGCTGAACATGTATAATATACTTATATGAATATATATCAGTGTTGGAACGTATTTAGGTAAAAGTATCAAGATACAGTATATAGATACTTTAGTTGTACCTAAATGCGTTAATAAAGATCTAGGTAACGCATTTAGGTACAGCATCTAGACACGTAAAGTATCTAGATACCGTATCTTGATACTTTTATCTAGATACGTTCCAATACTGGTATATATATAATACTAACTTGTACACACTGAAATATAATATGTACATAGCCAAGTGTAGTACTATATATATCAGACCTATCCAATTTAAGCTCCGAAGCCAAAACGCAAAGCCATCGACGCCAAAAAAGTGTATGTAAATAAGTTTTCGAGGACTGTCAAGTGTTGATACGCATCTAAGTGACTCTTATCAACACTTTACAGTTCTTCAAATCTTGCTCACACTGATGTTTTTACGTCGATGACTTTGCATAATATAATGTTCGCATATAATGGTCACGTTCAACAGAATGTTCTTTTTGCACTTTTAAATTTTCTTCGTGTTGGTTGAGGTTGCGTTCGGAAATACATATCGAGTGCCTTCAGGAATCAATTTATCTTTGTTTAACATTCGATGAATAACAAGGATAAAATGATACTTGGAGGCATTTGGTGTGCATTCCCGAACGCAGCTTGAACAAGGGTATGGTTCCACTGAGCGCGTCACGTGTCGCGTCGTCGAAGGAGAGAAAGAGATAAGATTATATTAATACACAATCCCTCTCTTTCTCTCCTTCGACGACGAGACGCGTGACGAGCTCAGTGGAAACGTACCATTATACTTTCAGACCCCCCCCCTCTCTCTCTCCAAAGTAATACTATCTAGGGCAGTGCTGAGATTTAGTTGTACATTTCGGCCGATTTTCAGCTTGATTCCTGTTCCTTTCTTCACCAACCCTAGCGTAACCTAAATGCCGGATCGACATTTAGGTTACGCGCGAGTTAGTGAAGGAGCACGAATCAAGTTGAAAATCGGCCGAAATGTGCAAGTAAATCGCAACACTGATCTAAGGGACCGATTCTATAATTCTTAACGACAGTCGTTGATGTCATTGCGCAGCTTTTTTACTCTACATAATATCTGCTCAACGACATCAACGATTGTCGAGAGTTACAGAATCGGCCCCTAAGTAAAGAAAACTTCCAACAATAACAAAATTAACATTCTGTTTGAAAGCAATTTGCATGCAAGAATTGCGAAAAGTGGAATACAATTTATGTTAGATTTACTTACTTTTTCGAGTCGACATCCTGAGTGTTAAGACCTTGTGTCGCGGTAGCGTGTTCTTCATGTTCTTCTGTTGTTTTTCGAAGAACGCGCTAGCAGTGCTACCACGTCCCTCTGGGATGCGTTCCAAAACTCAACTTTCTCATTCCCAGTATCTTAATGGTACGTTTCCACTGAGCGCGTCACGCGTCGTGTCGTCCATCGCGTCACAACGCGACGCGAAAGAGAGAAAGAATGAAGTTTGTATATGTACACAACTCCTCTCTTTCTCTCTTTCGCGACGCGTGACGCGCTCAGTGGAAACGTACCATTATCTTTGGCTGCGTTCAGCAGACTCAGCAGTTTTGCAACTGCCCAGACAGCACAGAATATTTATGAATATTTATGATAAATATTTATTAATATTCATTTTTTTGAAATGTTATATAGATATTTCATACATATTTTATATAAAGCTTTATTCGAAATATTATTAAAATAAAGATTAAATATTTTATGTAATATTTATGATAATAAAAATTAATATTTTTAATAAGTATTTTTTACTTGGATTATAATGTCTCATTAAGTATTTATACAATGACATTTACAATAAATATTTCATAATATTTATAATAATGTTTATGATCTGTGCAATATAAAGCCACAAAAATATTTACAAAATATTAAAATAAATCTTATAAATATTATGTAAATATTTT
>NW_017297775.1:65712-68029 GCF_001594075.2 Trachymyrmex cornetzi | reverse complement strand
TGTTGGACGAAAAATGGAATGATAATTTATTTACTTCATTTATTATTTATTAATCACAAAAAGAGTTAATTTTTATATTGTGGGGGTGGTTTGTACCTCTAAAACGCTTTATGGGGACGTATAAAAAAATACGTATCCAATATTTTTCGGTGTTTTGAAAGTATGCCAAGTTTCATTAAGATCGGCGGGTGGCACTTGGGTAGGTTTACTTGTGAGAGCATTATTACACGTTCTTCTCGTTGACCATCTTGTCTTCTTTTGTTATCGCGAGATCCAAAATTTTCTTTTGGAAATTTCTTCTCTTTATGTAAGGCAAATGACGCAATAAATCACCCAGTACTTCCAGAAAGCTGTCAACTGTGTCTCTTTCACGCTGTGATGATTTGCTTAATACTTCATAGAATGTTTCTTGAAGCTGGGCATGCTGGTCAAATATTTCTGTAAGCATATATGTGTAAATATAATACATGTATTCTTGTTATAATTATTTTGTATACTTTTTCATAATTTTTGTATAATTTCATAAATACGAATGTCTTACGAAAGCTTACATCGTCAAAGATTAAGCCGTAACAAATCAAAATTAGCATTAATTGTATTTAGAAAACTGTCTATACGAAAAAGTATAAAGACATCCAGAAATTGATTGTTAGGAAGTATTCAAATGAACAATAATAAACGATTTCTTCTGTTTGTTGGAAATATATTAAATAAAATTAGAATGTACTTTTTTTTTTATTGTTCTTAGGCGATGAACAGGTGCTGTGGCGATTGGACTCACTGCGGTTGTCAGATGACTTAGTGTCATATTCAACACTATCCAATGTTGAACACGATGCTGATACGGAGACATTCGCATCGAAATCTTTAAAATAATCGGAACTGGTTGATGATGATGGCAAAAGGTGTTGCAGAGAGTTGATGGTCCTGCAATATAAACAATCATATAATTTGATGAACAGTTTAATAAAATATACTTTCTGAATTAGTAAAAATTAGTAATAAAGAAATAAGAATTAGGATCAAGGAATAGAATTTACAAGTATTGAAATATTGAATTCTTAATCATTTCTCGTTTTCTGGGATATAGAGTAAATACGTACGGCACTGTAGATACAGTATCATCGAGAAACCTCATTCTCTCGTAATGAGAGAACGAACTTTTCGGTGGATGTGCAGCTTCAGCCCCAGAGCCGCTGCGTACATAGCCTTGCATTTTCTTTCTGGCTTTAATATATGAGTCACGCAGCTGCTTCCATTTTTGTTTAGCCATCGCCACAGTTAACGATCCTACAATTGACAAAATTAATCATAAATTTTCTTGTTAATTATATTTAGAAGCATACAAATATATACATGTAAAAGAATGAACAACTATAAAAATAAAATGTTATTACCAAGTATGTTTTCTATCTCTTGCCAAAGAGCATCTTTTTTCAGCTTTGTCCTGTTCTTCACGGGAATCGTGTAGTCCCACAAGGCTCTTCGTGCATGGACTAAATCTATTAATATTTCATCCAGATTTGATGATGAAGAGAATTTGTCAGAGTTGTCAATTTCCTCAACTTCTTCGACTGATGTCTCCTGCGTGCCTTTGATCTCATTGATCTCTTCAGCTCCATCAACTAATCCCTCCTGCTCGTCTTCAATATCATATCTTTTTTCTTCAAATATATAAATAATTACACATTATTATACATATATATTTGCACTGTACTCGTATATGTATATTTAATGATATACATACCAAATGAAAATATTGTAACTTACGCATTGTGACAACCGCTTTGCTGTCTACATTAATAGCATGCAGATTTTCATTAAATATTGAAAAACAATGGTATGCAAGAACGTTTGCGCAAGAACCATACATAATGTAGGAACAATAGCCACACTTCAATTTCTGATGCAGAACACGATTAAATAATTAATCTATACTATTAAATTAAAAATACGCAAATAATATAACAATTATAACCTCTACGCTGAAGTTGAGATTAAAGACACACTGTCAGCAACATATTAAATATTCAAAATTGCATGCAATTGATTCTATGTACATAATATAAATATTACATTTATGAAACTATCAAATTATATAAATACGAACAGGATTATTCATTTTAAAATAACTTCTTCTAACGACTGTTCTGTTTATTAGCATACATTCAAAGAATTAGCAGATTCCGTCTTCCGCTTAAGCACGAGGGAAGAAATGACAGAAACGCGGAATCTATAATAGTTACTTTCTATTCCGCTTTTCCGCTTTTCCGCGTTTCCACGCTCCATGTAATCGCACCCTAATACGATACCGCGT
>NW_017297775.1:61051-64984 GCF_001594075.2 Trachymyrmex cornetzi | reverse complement strand
TTCACCCTTTCCAGCATCTTTGTAAGTAAGTGAATCCATTATAAGGTCCTGACATGTTAAAATCGTTGACGATACTACACCATCATCCACATATTCAATCTCACTTATTTGTTTCCTCGAACAAACCGGACAATAAGTAGTGTTACCTATTAACACATT
Organism: Trachymyrmex cornetzi; assembly: GCF_001594075.2. NCBI lineage: Eukaryota > Metazoa > Arthropoda > Insecta > Hymenoptera > Formicidae > Trachymyrmex > Trachymyrmex cornetzi. The sequence continues at coordinate 64,825 of NW_017297775.1, read as the reverse complement.
CCGGAATCCAAGTTCCCGGTTGCGAACCAATTGCTCAATCGATAGACATTTACGGTTAGCCATTTTACACAGACTGACTTTGCGCGATCCCCATCAGTATTTATATTTTCGTTCCCCACTCAACAATAGTAAAAAATGCAATGTTTGCGAAAACATGTCGCAACATGTTTCGCGATGACATCATCATTTTAACACGTGCAAAAGTGCACCCCTTACAAAAAAAGACGCATCCGGTGATGACATCAATGTAATCTAATACAGTAAAATGCAACATTCGCAAATATATATAACTGCTTTGTCAGCGTAATATAAGAAATTTTTTTAAGGACATATTCGGGGATGACATCATCAATGTAACACGTGCAAAAGTGCACCCCTTGCAATAAAAGACCCATCCGGTGATGACATTAATGTAATCATACACCGCAAATTACAGCGTCAGCAAAATTGCAAATTTTAATATGACCTTGTCAGCGTAATATAAGAAATTGTTTCGAGGACATTAACATATTTTGGCGATGACATCATCATCAATGTAATATGATACAATACCTGCAAAAAAATGCAGCAATTGCAATTTCATCAAAGTATCTTCTTTGTTAGCGTTATTTAAGAAATTTTTCAAGGACGTGATATGACATGTCACAACATGTTCGAGCGGTGATCATCAATGTAATGTCACGTGACCAAGTAAATGATGTAAAAATAACAAGATTTAGGTGCACCACGCTATTAGTCAATCTAACAGCATAAGTGACAACATGGAGCGTGATTTGATTGAGCAAGCTACCCTGCTTAATACAAGAGAAGAGTATGTCGCGTGGGAACAACGTTGGGACGAATTAATAGAATCTCAGGAGGAACAGAGCCGTATCAAACGCCCGCGATTATCAATTGGTAATAGACAATCAGTGATCGTATGTATCGCGCGGCTTAAAAGCTTGAAGGATTCGGTGCGCGGACGATTCGTGCACGTAGGTGCAGGACATGGACTTCGATGGCGTGAAATCGAAACGGCGTTCAAAAGTCGTATTCTAATGGCCGCGGTAATAAACACCAATTATATCGAACCTCGTCGATTCCTCGAAGACGCGAGTGAAATTGTGCTCGAGCGTGTACAGTGTATCATGCAGAGATAAGACGCTATAAAAATAAACACTGTTTTTAATGGTGAGTTCGTGGCTGGTGATAAACGCGCGAACAAGAGTATCGCCACCCGGAACTATGAACTACACCGATACACTGATTTGCGCGAGTGGTACGTAACGCGCGTCGTTGAGCTTATCCTAGCATCTTTGTAAGAGTTCCAGGAACGTGATAGCGGATGGGCACTGTCGCGTACACTAAATTTGGCGGTGAACGCGAATAAACTAAATCCTTTGCGTGCGGGATGTCACATCAAACTCCCGCGAGAAATTATGAAGAGAGCGGTGATCAACGTGCAATCCACGGACAATGCGTGTTCTGCGTGGTCGGTGGTTGCCGCTCTGCATCCAGCTCAAAAACATGTGGAGCGAGAGTCATCATATCCACACTATTCCAAAGTTCTAAATCTCGCGGACATCGAATTTCCGATGACACTGAGCCAGAATAAGAAATTTGAAGCACTAAATGACATTTCCATCAACGTCTACGCCATCGAGAAGCGGATTGTGCCGATACGACTCACCGATCGAAAGAGGAGCAAGCACGTAAACCTCTTGTACGTGGAGGACGATAGCGTGGGACACTTTGCACTCATCAAAGATTTATCTCGATTAGTCAACTCACAAATCAATAAAAAGGAGCATAAGAAATATTTCTGCGATAGGTATGTAATAATAATAATAATAATGATAATGATAATGATAATGATGATAATAGTAATAATACTAATAATAATAATTGTTTCCAGATGCCTCCACTACTTTAGCACGAGCGCAAAACTGGAGATCCATACTGAGGACTGTGGGAAACTAAACGACTGTGCGATAAGGCTGCCGAGCGAAGAAGACAAATTGCTGAGCTTCCACAACCACTGCAGGAAAGAGCGCGTCCCGTTCGCAGTCTACGCAGATCTTGAGTGTGCGTTGGAGAAAACATATAAGGATCCAACATCAGCTACGCATACGTACCAACATCACAACGTCTTCAATATCGGGTATTACGTGCACTGCTCCTACGACAGCTCACTGTCAGATTATCGGTTTCGCCGCGACAAAGACTATATAGCGTGGTTCGCGAAAGAATTAAAAAATTTGGCGCATAGTGTACATCTGTAATTTCAGCTAATGTTCCTATGGCAGATTTCACGTGCGACGACTGGGAAAAATTTAACAGCGCCTCGCACTGTCAGGTGTGCGAGAAATCGTTCACATCGGACGATACGCGGGTACGCGATCACTGTCATCTCACCGGGCGATACAGAGGTCCCGCGCACTCAAATTGCAATCTAAATTAGAGAGATTCGCGTTGCATACCTGTAGTCTTTCATAACTTATCCGGTTATTACGCTCATTTTATTATCAAGGAAGTTGCAACCGCGTATGAAGGACGCGTAGATCTCCTACCAATAACTAAAGAAAAATATATATCTTTTACTAAACATGTCGATAATACAAAAATTGATCAAAAAAGTTGTGTGCAATTACGTTTCATATATTCATATTGATTTCTCGCTTCTAGTTTGGACAAATTGTCATCTTTTCTTAGCAAGGATAAGCTGAGGGTACTGCGACGCGAATTTTCTAATTTATCAGAAGAAAATTTTAATCTTTTGACTCGAAAGGGCGTTTTTCCGTACGAGTACATTGACTGCAGTGAAAAATTGAACGAATTATGCTTGCCATCTCGTGAGTCATTTTACAGCTCATTGACGGACAGCACGGTATCTGAGAGTGATTACGAGCACGCCGTCAACGTGTAGCAGCGGTTCTCCATCCAAACGCTCGGCGAATATAGCGACCTGTATCTAAAAACAGATGTATTGTTGTTGGCCGACGTCTTTGAAAATTTTCGCGACAGTTGCATCGCGAGTTACGGGCTTGACCCCGCGTACTATTACACCTTACCTGGCTTCACATGGGATGCCATATTAAAGCATACTGGTGTAAAATTTGAACTGTTGACAGACATCGACATGGTCATGTTTGTCGAGCGCGGTATACGCGGTGGTCTGAGCCAGTGTACAAATAGGTACGCGCGAGTCAACAATAAATACATGCCGTCGTACGATCCACCGTCATCGTACTTGATGTACTATGACGTCAACAACCTGTATGGCTGGGCAATGTGTTAACCATTGCCCTACGCCGATTTTCGATGGGTCGACGTTATTTCGATTTTACGACTATTGCGTCAGATTCGCCGACAGGCTATATTCTCGAGTTGGATTTGGAGTACCCGCAACATCTTCATGACGCGCACACTGACCTACCGTTCTGTCCGACGCGCGAGAAACTACCCGGCAAGCGCGATGACAAGTTCCTCGCAACATTATGCGATAAACAGCGTTATGTCATACATTATCGCAACCTGCAGCAGTGTACTCGTCACGGCCTCCGTATTGCAAAGATTCACCGTATACTGCAATTCGCGCAATCTCCATGGTTTCGCGATTACATAGAATTAAACACAAAATTTAGAACAATGGCCAAAAATGATTTTGAAAAAAATTTATACAAACTGATGAATAACGCGGTATTTGGTAAAATCATGGAGAATGTGCGCGATCGTGTCGATGTAAAATTACTGACAAAATGGGAAGGCAGATACGGTGCGGAGGCAATGATCGCC
>NW_017297775.1:60328-61008 GCF_001594075.2 Trachymyrmex cornetzi | reverse complement strand
AACTGCGTAAACTCGAGGTGAAGTTCGACAAGCCGATATACGTGGGTATGTGCATCCTCGATATATCGAAAACATGTTTGTACGAATTTCACCACGAGTACATGGCACCGCTGTTTCGTGAAAAATGTAAAATTATGTATACCGACACAGATAGCCTCATATATCACGTAGAATGTAACGATATCTACGTTGTCATGAAACGCGATATAAATATATTCGACACGAGTGATTACGCAGTTGACAACGCGTACAGTATTACGCTTGCGAAAAAAAAAGTTCCAGGCCTTATGAAAGATGAGAACAACGGCGCCATTATGACCGAATTCGTAGGGCTTACAGCGAAAATGTACGCTTTACAAGAAAGACACGAAAAAGGCAAAGGATGTCAAGAGCAGCGTTGTGGCAAAATCCATAACGTTTGAGGATTACAAGCAGTGCTTGAACGACGCAGTCGAAATGACGCGTAGGCAATCGTGCATAAGATCGAAATTGCACAAGGTGTACGCCATATCGGAAACAAAAATCGCTCTAAATCCGCATGATGATAAGCGGTATATCGTATCAGGTTCCACCGACACGCTGCCATGGGGGCATTACCGATGTAAATAAAACACAATTGTATTATATAATATGTTTAATACTTATAAATGTATAATATAATATGTATAATATGTATATAT
>NW_017297775.1:59538-59872 GCF_001594075.2 Trachymyrmex cornetzi | reverse complement strand
AAAAAACTGACGATTTGGACGCGACCGAGAGTCATGGCCGATTTTTGAAAATGCAAAAAAAAATCGTGACCTTGAAATAATCGAGCACGTCAGATTAAGATACAGAGAGTTCAGTTTGATGTCCTGGACGTGCTGACCCATAATCTGACGATTATGTGGAGGGATTTCATTAATCTGTCGGTTTGAAAAATTTTTTTTCCATTAATCTTGTACAGACTGTATGTTCGAAATCCAAAAAACGCGAACATGTTTTCGATGTATTTTTGCCTTCTGATTATGAATATAATATTAATATAATATTATATTAACAATATAATATAATATAATATAATAT
>NW_017297775.1:56985-57869 GCF_001594075.2 Trachymyrmex cornetzi | reverse complement strand
TAGCCGAATGTTAGCGAGTCTCGACGAAATAAGCAGATGTTGGTCTAGTTAGGCTATGGTGGGATAGCTTCCGTCTTGCCCCGATTATCACACCCTCCCTTGCCCATAATAATCATCCAATAAGTTTCAGTGCCTTCGCTAAGTTACGACCACAATACTACGTTTTAGCTGGAGCGAGAGGAACGCATTCTGTATGCGTATGTACAATTCACCAGAATTGTAAATTGATGCTAGATGCTATAAATATCGAGACTCTGACAAAAGGCACAAAAATTCCAATGAGTGACTATCATGACTGTTTGAAATTACTTATTTGCGAACATCCTACGCCGCAGTGTTATCTCGATCAGTGTTGTAAATGTCCTGATATCTCGACCTTCTCTACTGAATTATTGGAAATTTGTACGTATGCTTCTGTCAATCAAGTGCAGTATACTGTGTGGACGGCAACCGACAGATGTACATTGAAAACCGTAATAGCCGATGTTTCAGATTTTGTGGAGGAATTATGCGATAAACTGCAGATCCTTAAACCTCATTCTTATATAGCGAAGCAACAATCTGAATTCATTGCGTCAAAAAAAGAAAATTTAGCAGATGGAGAAGTACTCGTAATGTTTGATTTTTCCGAGAACTTTTCATACGTTGTACAAGATGCTTCTCAAGCTTTTCATTTTAATAATGATCAATGCACTGTCTTTCCTGTGATATATTATTATAAAGAAAATTCTGTACTAAAACATAAAAGTGCTATATTTCTATCAGATAGTTTGAAGCATGATACTTCTGTCGTATACACAATCCAGAAACAACTTCTTCCAGAGATAAGGACAACTGTTAAGAAAGTCAAAAAACTTATATACATGACAGACGGTGCAAAGCAG
>NW_017297775.1:55763-56381 GCF_001594075.2 Trachymyrmex cornetzi | reverse complement strand
ATATCAATTTTGGACAGAGGCTTGATCGATTTGGCAAAGAATGCCCCATATATATATATATATTTTGAATAAATATATAATTTATGCCTTTCCTTCTCCTCCTCCAAGCGATAGTCTAAACTTATTGATCGACATTGCGATGTCGACTGAACGATGTGCGTAGAGCGAGGTTAATTTATAATCAGACCGGCTTCGCGAAGCTCTTCGATAATCGACAAAATCTCGTTGTCGTGACCATTGTAACCAGCCTGGCGCGAGGCCTCGAGCAATCGCAGACGATCGACAATTTCGTTGGAATCGTCCTAATGGATATAGTCGATCTTGTTATCGTTTAGTGCCATTGTACGCGGTAAATCCGCTCTTTTGTTTATTCCCGTTCCAACTTTTTTATCCGACACCAATGGCGCTATTATGTTCTTATACTTGTATCCCTTACTACCCATTACTTAATTACTCTGGCTATGACCGGTGTCTGTGAGCGTTTGTCGTCAGCAGAATGCTTCTGTAGGTGTGTACGTCGTCATCCGTACAGATACTTTTGTTGGGAAATTTCATGAAAATTAACTCGTACAGGCCCGCTGTTCCATCATATCTTTTCCCATCTATAATTATATCATC
>NW_017297775.1:50976-55462 GCF_001594075.2 Trachymyrmex cornetzi | reverse complement strand
GTATGGTTTTCGATCGATTCAACATTGATTTTACAGGCATGGAAGCCTGTATAGGATTGTCGTACAAAGCACTCGGTCGTTTCCTTTTGGGTTCCTCGTCTTCCCCCGAAAAGGTTGTTTCGGCCATGATTGGATCCTTGGAGAAGTCAGCGGTGTTTTCGACAATCTGTTTCAGAGGGTCGACAATAGGTTTGAAGTGTCTCTCCAATGCGATGTCCTCATCCATTTTACCAGTCTTCAAAGCGCGGTACTTTTTGCGAATCGATTCACTCGTTTTCGCAATCTCCTTCGCTATCTTCTCACGATCTTTGCTGTTGTCCATATCAACGTATCGATGTCAACTGATCGCATCACGGTATTGCAAAGTCATTAAATCCTTTTCTGTATCGCCCATCGGTAAGCGCACTGTCCTTGTCAATTACTACAAATCCATATTTTTCCTGCCAACATTTAAGACATAAATCGCAAAAATTCTCGTACGGCATGTCGGTATTCACGTGATCGGTGTACACGCGTTTCAGATTGGTACCATCCTGTTTGAACAGGATCAATAGATTTGCATTATCGCGGATAAGGTGCTTGGGTATCTTTGCATACATCTGGCAGAAGTAGAAGCAATCGACGTCCGCGTGCCGTCCCATTGCAAAGTACTCTCTTATCGCGTCTGCTTGTCGCATGCCATGTCATCAATTATAGAGATGGAATTCGGAAGCGCCTCGCTCGGTGGAATGACGTCGCTGTTATTGAGAACGTAAAATAGCCAATTTCTTCGATAAGAGCTAGCAGATTCGCCAGATATCGATATTTCGGCTGCTGCAGCGATTTCGAGTACACGTACACGTTCTCAAATCTTACGCCGTGCAAACTTTCCAATAGGCTTATCAACACGTTCGTCTTGCCACAATTTGAGGGTCCGCAGACGATAGAGGCGACGATCGCGCGTATAGAGGCCGGTAGCATGTTGCCATGCTTGCGCGTTTCTTTATCGGTTTGTACGTTGCCATTGAGATTCGTCACTTTAACCATCCGCGATTGGCGCATGAACCGCATATTTCCTCCTTCCACAAAAGACTGAAAACGATATCGCGAGCGGACCTATTTATAAAGCTGCGTAGAGCGAAATCGCTCAGTAATCAAAATGTTTCTCATCGTGTCAGACGATCTGCACAGTTTAACTTCAAAAGAGCTAGAATACATACCGAAATTTGTACTGCTGCGTAAGTTTGAAAATTGCATAGATCTGTTATGGGATAGATTACCCGAGCATATACAAGCAGATTCGGAAGTACAGCGATACCGTCGATGTCTGAAGCATTACAATTTGCCAGCTCATCAAACGCATATCTACCGGCGCCTTTGATAATGAATTGTAGCGAATGCCGTCGAGAGGCTTACTAAATCGTGCGATAAACGCGCTTCCCTTCGAATTACATATTCCCGGATATCAGTTTTGCGGTCCGGGAACGCGATTGGAGAAGCGATTGGCCAGAGGCGATCGAGGTATTAATCCATTGGATGCTGCGTGTCGCGAGAACGACATAGCGTATTCGCACAGCAATGATCTCTCCGAACGACACGCGGCTGACAATATACTCGCTGAGAAGGCGCGGAAACGTATTACCGCGAGTGATTCGACTCTTAGACAGAGAGCCACAGCCGTTTGGGCAGCTATGAAGGTCAAAACGAAGATTGATATGGGCTTGAAAACAAAGAAGAAGAAGAGAAGCAGGAGGATTCTTCCGACAGCGAAACGCAGCGGCGTCCTACCCGTTCTACCGCTACTCGGCGTTCTCGAGTCATTGGTCGGCGGGGTGGCGGGAGTCGCCAAGGCCATAAATGATAGCAAAGCAGCGCAACGTCAACTGGAAGAACTGCAACGTCATAATCGCGTCATGGAAGGTCGCGGCGTTTATCTCGCTCCCTACAAGCGCGGACGAGGTGTCGCGCGTAGAAAAAAAAAGTCGATGAAACGTTAAAAATGCCGAAGGGAGTAACTACCGATGTGCAACTGCAACAACTTGCAAACCGTATGCGCATTCCGTATTTTAGAGGTGTCTTTATGCGTACTACATTACCGGTCGAAGGAGTACGTCCAAACAAGAGCGGTATCGTAAATCTAGATAATGCTGTGGGACCCGGTACGCATTGGGTGGCATATGCGAAAAGGGGGAATCGCGTCGTATACTTTGACAGTTTCGGTAATCTTCGGCCGCCGAAGGAACTCGAGCGATATCTGGCAAACAGAGTAATCGAATACAATCGCACATCTCATCAACGTTACAGTCAGAACAATTGCGGACAGCTTTGTCTACAGTTTCTGTGAACGGTTGACAAGCAATTTAAGGACCGGCATTGCGCTGTTTAACTCAGTGCTCGTTCGAAACATGTCGCTAACGTTTAGGGAAAAGTGGGGGAACTGTGCGCAGCGGGTAATTGTGCGCATCCTGGTTTGGTACTTTCCCAATAGATGAAGACATCACCGTGGTGAAATTTTCACGCAGGAAGTCGTCCTCTTAAGATATAATTACAAAAGATACGACGTAAATACATCGCTAGACAGAGAAATACAAAAAAGTGAAATTACATCTTTTCTTGTTATTTTAGCATTTAGAAAATAAAGTGGTAAGTCCGTATTTTTAATTTGTTTGTTTAAAACTGTATACGTTATTAAAGTACGTTATTATGTGCATTTTTTAAGCTGTTATTTATTAAGTTTGGTTAGGAATTGTTGAAGTAATTCGTATTTCGTACCGAGTCAGATCGCGGCGAGCAACTGTGCGCAAGCGGTTTAAAATGCGCACAATTGCCCATTTTCCGTATACTGTATGACTAGCACTAGTTTTTTCGTTTCTTTTTGGCATTACTATTTTATTTTGCCATTTCATTTTGCCAAAGTCTATGTGCATTATTATTATATTAGTTTTGTATTTTTTCTTAATATATACAATATAACATTTAAAATATGTTTAATATATATTTATATTGTAATATGATGACTATATGTTCTGATTTCTATGTCAATATTCCACAATTCATTCATTTCTTACGACTTTCCGTTTTTTTCTTTTCGCCAAATACAACCTTATTGAATGAAAATCTGTTCAAGATAAGGTTACGTAATGATAGAAGAATGTTTATAGTTTCTATTTCCATACTTATATCGCTTGGAACTTAGAAAACCATCTCAAGAAAACAAATATCCCTTAGGTGCGCACAATTCCCCCACTTTCCCCTACGCTGACTAGCAAGAGTAGCGTCCTTGCCGTGAGCTACTTTCCAGCGGTAGATTTGGGCGATGGTGATTACGAGCTCGGTCTAACAGACTTTGAAACGTACTATACTCTAGCCAATGTAAATTCGACAAACAACAAGTTTTACTATGACAACAAGGAAATTGTCATTCCCGAAGGATAGTACGAACTGCGTGATATCGAGCGATATCTAAAGCGTCAAATTTTACGTTCTCACGATGCAAAGAGTAAGGAGGATGAAGAGTTTCCGCTAGTTATTTGCGCCAACAACAATACGATGAAAAGCGAAATTAAATGCGCCTGTCGGATAAATTTTACAAAACCTCGCAACATTGGCTCGCTGCTGGGATTTTCATGAAATCGCGTGTTGGAGCACGAGTCGGATGTGCCGATAAATATCATCAACGTGAACATCATTTGTATCGAGTGCAACGTGACCGTAGGTGCATACAGCAACGGCAGGTGCGTGCACTCGATACACGAGTTTTCACCGAGCGTACAGCCAGGATATAAGATATCGGAAAGACCTACGCAGATCATTTACCTTCCGATCGTCGTACGGAGCATTACGGATCTGTCGATTTGCGTGGTGGACCAAGACGGTCGATTGCTTGATTTTCGCGGAGAGGAGATCACCGTTAGATTGCACGTACGACGGCGCTAACGTAAGATGCTTGTGTTGAACGAACAGCCAAAACAGATGAGAGATACGTCTTTTATTGGAAAGACTATATCTGGAAAGAAACTCACTGCGTCCAACGTCGCATTTTTAAAGTCGTTGGGTTTCATCGTACGAAATGGTTGATATCTTGAATATTACCGGTGAGCCGATCTTTGGCGACCGCATCGTCAAGATTGAAACTCACACGTACAATCCGTATGCCAACACTACGTTCGGACATAGCGACGAGATACGGATACCTATACAGCAGCAGGATTTGTATACGTTGCCATGCGACAGTTTTCTCTACATCGAAGGAAGATTGACGGTGAAGAAAAACGATCAGATATCAACGACGCTTAGAAATAATTGCGTGGCGTTCATGTTTGATGAAATTCGATATGAACTCAACGGTGTGGAGATTGACCGTAATAGAAACGTTAGAATTACCAGTACCATCAAGAACTATGTGTCACTGACGTACGACAAAGCTTTGATTGCGCTGAACGCTGGATGGAACTCTAGATCCGACACGTAGGAAGGACACTTTAATTTTTGCGTGCCGCTCAATATG
>NW_017297775.1:48077-50850 GCF_001594075.2 Trachymyrmex cornetzi | reverse complement strand
CGGATGCCTCACGTAGCATTAAACGAGATCAATAAATTATCAATGCTGCGAGCATTGGAAAGTGGTCGTTATCTGAGCATGAGTTTTCGTTCGTGGGATCTGTACGAGTATCCTCTGTTGCAGAATACGACCAAGCATTCATGGGCCGTTAAAACGGCGACCAATTTGGGAAGCCTCGATACGTTATCTTTGCTCTACAGACTGGGCGAAAGAATGTCATGTCACAAGATATCAGCGTGTTCGACGATTGTAATTTGAGTAATGTGAAAGTATATCTAAATTCAGATTTTTATCCGTATTGTGATTTAAATCTGGATTTTGGCAAACAGATGTACGCTGTCCTGTTTGATATGTACGCTCGTTCTCGTAAAACATATTATGGAATCGATAGCTTCGAAACGCTGCTCAACGTACTATCGTTTATCGAGAAAGGACCTTTTGCGGTTATTGACTGCTCGCGACAAAACGAATCCGTCAAGAGCGCCACTGTGGATGTACGCATAGAATTTGACTGCAAGGAGAATGTGCCCGCCAATACTACCGCCTATTGTCTCATCATACACGATCGTGTAATCGAATACTGTCCGTTGTCCAACGTAGTGCGCAAAATGTAAATTGCAACGTCAGCAAGTATCCCGAATATAAAAGAATGGAAAACCTGGATGAGGTGCAGTCTCGAAAAATTGCTCGTCATGGTCATACCAATGTTTGTGGATCTACAATGGATTCATCGTTAACAAGAAATTTATCGTGAAGGAAGTAGCGGTGCTGAGAGGGGGAACCATTCTCACACACTATATTTTTTCACATTCTATGCCATAGCATTTTCTGACGAGATTCGTCAAATCTTGCGCTTCCTGGTTGAGTACTTATCACCATGGATTGCGGTGGGATGACGGGATGGTCCCTTACAGTATGGTGAGACGTTTAATTACGGAAACTGTGTTAGAAGAGGATGAAGCTGTCGTATATGTCAAGGGACACGAAAAACGAGGATGGCTAGCTGATACGCTTGACACTGATGATATCATCGTCGAAACTCTAGATGCGCATTACAAAGATATAGAATTGCTAAGTAATCTAGATGATTGTAATACTATACGATGCAGAAAACACGCAAAGAATTGCGCTTTACAAAATGTATTTAAGATATTTAACTAGTGGTCGCGACACCAGGAAGAATTGTAAGATTTTTTAATAAAATCTATGTTATCTTACATTAATATATTTTTATTTTCCCCACCCTAACCTGTAGATATTTAAAATAAATATAACAGATAGATGTTGAAATGAACCGATAGCGGCTCGATATCAGTCCGATAACTATATTTATAGTTTATAGTTGTTAAATATCAGTCTGGTAGCTGTTTATAGTAAACCGATAGCTGTTCGATATCAGTTCGATAGCCGTTTGATAGCGGTTTGATAGCGGCTTGATAGCTGTTTATAGCTGTTAAATATCAGTCTGATAGCTATTTGATGGTAGTTTGATATAAGTTTAATTGCGCTTCAATGCGGAGAACTGCAACGGATAAAAATGCTGAGGTGATGTAATCTTTCGAGCGCGAGATATACCTTTGACCGAGGCATTGACTTCCGTCGCTGATATAAAACGTTGGTGATGTAAGTATGACAGATAAATGCTGAAGTTTCTTCATGGAATCTCGGATGTGAGATATACTTTTCAGCTGAGGTATAACCTTTTGCGCGTGGTACTATACATCGACGGAGGATTCTTTTTCATAATGATATCACTCTGTCACGTGCATTTTTTATATAAATTCTCGCACAGCCTCCGTGGACAATCAGTCTACTTGTCTGTGAGAGAGTTGCTCAATCTATCAATCCGTTTTTGTAAGAAAGAAAATGGAGGACATCAAGGACCTTGTAGACGCTGGGGAAATTATCCGTATAAACGCGGATATATTATCAGAAAGTGCGGCTTGTTTATACGACAGTATAAGTACTATTTTAAATTCAGTTGTGGATATAACTGAGAGCACCCCAAATTCCTTGGATGTGACTTTTACACTTACAAATAAGGATTGTATAATGGCTAAATGGTAGGTTTTATATTAATTTTATTGATACAAATATATTCGAATATTCGCGTCGGGATCATGTGTTGTCCGATTACGTGAGTGTTATCATGTGTTAAGATTCCGACATTTACTCGGAGCACAGAGATCGCTTAATTCGCATCTGTCAGATTGTTAATCTCATGAATATCTAATTGTTTCAGTAAAACAATTTTGGAGCTTCTTAAGAGTTGTCGTACACTGATGGAGGGAATAATAAATATTGTACAACCAATCCAGGAAGATATTTCAACTTTAGGTAAAAGAATGAGTGGGGAAAAATATAATCGTGGTGATAATAATTTTTTTAATCGCTATTGTATTTTAGTTCTAATTAATAAAAATAATTGCATATTGTATACCTATTGCTCAGTGTTCAAAATTAATGTTTCCCATACTCCTTCCATTCCATATCTCTGCGGTATCGCGTTACGCGTCGACATCATTGCGTGCGAGAGCATTAACAATATCACCGACCTCTTATTAAGTAAAATAAGAAATTACTATTAGAATACGAAAAATACTTCAAATTATTGCTATAAACCATACATATTATATAAATATATATAAATCTTTTCGTGCGAAATGTAGTCGTATAAGGGGAAGAAGAAAAAGAAAATGACTACATTTATGAGGAAGAGAGAAAGACGGTAAGTATAAATGGTAATTATAGCGCGCGATGAGGACCGCGCCTG
>NW_017297775.1:46441-47757 GCF_001594075.2 Trachymyrmex cornetzi | reverse complement strand
CGCCGCGGGTACTCCCCGCCCCTCACCCCTCCTCGTTGCCCCTGGGTTAGAACCGGCCTATATATCCTACTTATATTATTATTTATATATGTGTATATCTGAAATACATATATTTAAACGGTTATTTTAACACTAATGATACGTATGGAATGCGTTTGCTTAAGACTGGCTTCCATGAGCAGAAATTTGCAGCAGAACGGATTAGTGCGACCAATGACAACTCTGCAGTCATTACTGTACTTCTTTTTCTGCGATTGTGATTTGTCTCGTTGTTTCGTTCCGCTGTTAAATTTATGCTCATGGGATGTTGGCTTGAAATACAGCTGATTTCAAGCGAAAAGGTATTATTGATCACGTGTATACATTTTTTCGACGCAGAATCAGAATCTGTAATAAAAAATCGGGGTACCCATTTAAAATTTCAATTTTGACCCCCGCCCCACCCCCGGGGGTGGGGTGGGGGGCGAGTTCGGTGTCATTGGATGTCCCCCATCTAAACAAACAAATTTTCCCTTTACAACTTGTTGTATCGAGAAGTCGCGAGGAAAAAATCGATAGATCGAGAGATCGGGAGAACCAAGACGAGAGGGTTAGAGGTTGGATGTAAGATTATCGACGTGTTATAATAAAAGGGTTATTATCACGAATCCCGAACGTTACTGTTGAACACCCGACCTTTTCCGAATCCTGACAAGGCTTAACACATGGTGGCAGCGGAAGTAAAAAAAAACAAATAGAAGAACCTACGCATATGAAGAGAAAAAGTCGGCGACAGCGACAACGAAGGAAAAGAGGTTAGGGCACACAACGAGAAACAGGCACCAAGGGAAAAAGAATCATGACGGAAGAGCAAAAGGCCATCGTCATACCGCATCTCGACCCTCCGAAGGCATTTTCCTTCAAGACAGAAGACTGGAATCGCTGGGCACAGCGATGGGAAAGATACCGGCATGCAGCGGGCCTCGCGCAGCGGTCTCAGGAAGATCAAGTAAATATATTGATATATACAATGGGCGACAGAGCGGACGACATCATATTGTCGTTTAAATTAAGTGACGAGGAACAAAAAAGGTACGACACGGTCATGGGTAAGTTCAAAACTCATTTTGGCGAGAAAACAAACGTAATATACGAACGTGCTCGGTTCAATCAGCGCCGACAAGACGCGAACGAAACAGTAGACGAATTCATCGCCGATTTGTTTAGGTTGGCAGAATCTTGCAATTTCGGAAATCTACGAGAAGAGCTTATAAGAGACCGCATTGTTGTAGGCGTAAGGAATACGAAGTTATCGGAGGCCATGCAATTACAGTCCG
>NW_017297775.1:37993-45480 GCF_001594075.2 Trachymyrmex cornetzi | reverse complement strand
CATCGCTTGCGGGAGCGAAAGTATTTTCTAAATTAGATGCATGCTCGGGGTATTATCAAATCATGCTACAAGAAAAATCAAGAAAATTAACAACATTTATTACCCCGTTTGGACGATTCTATTTCAACAGACTACCCATGGGAGTGTCATCATCCGGCGAACATTTCCAGAAACAGATGAGTGCCATTTTGGAAGGAATAGAAGGAGCATGCAATTTAATGGACGACACTTTGGTTTATGGAGCTACAGAGGCCGAACAAGATAGAAGATTGGAAATCGTCCTGAAGAGGCTCCAAGACAATGGAGTTACGCTGAATAAGGCCAAATGCATATTCAGAACATCCAGCGTAAAGTTTTTAGGACATGTAATCTCAGCGGAGAAAGGAGTGCAACCAGACCCAGACAAAGTCAGAGCAGTCAAAGATATGGAAAGACCGAAGTCTAGCGAAGAATTACGTCGATTTTTAGGCATGGTATATTACCATACGAAGTTTTTAAATCACCTGGCGGACGCAACTCAACCGTTTCGAGACCTATTAAAGAAAAATCACGAATTCGTATGGACAGCAGTTCACAAACAAGCTTTCGACAGAATAAAAGAAAGTTTAGCAAAAGCACCAGCATTAGCATTCTATGATCCGTCGAGAAAAACACGCATATCCGCTGATTCATCAAGTTACGGTTTGGGCGCGATACTAGAGCAAGACATGGGAAGCCAGTGGCAACCAGTCAGTTACGCATCGAGGGGCCTGACAGCAACAGAAAAAAGATACGCTCAAATAGAGAAAGAGGCATTGGCGCTCACTTGGGCATGTGAAAAATTTGCAGACTATATAATAGGTAAGGAAATAACCTTAATAACCGACCACAAACCATTGGTAGTCTTATTAGGGTGCAAACCATTAGACGAGTTGTCAGCTCGAATCCAGCGATTCCGCATGAGACTCATGCGATTTAGTTATACAGTCAATCACGTGCCGGGACGGGAATTATATACTGCAGACACATTATCCCGCGTTCCCCTACAAGACAAGACTAGCGAAGAAGATATTCTGTTGGACGAAGGTATGAATTTATTCGTACAAACCATTAAAGCAGCAACGCCAGTTGGAGACAAATTGTTAAAAGAAGTAATAGAGGCGCAAAATCGCGACGTCACTTCAAATATACTTCGGCAGTACACACGCGAAGGATGGCCGACGCATAAATCAAGCGTAAAAATAGAAGCACGAAAGTTCTTCGAGCACCGGGGAAACCTGTCAGAATTAAAAGAGATTTTAGCTTATGGAACAAGATTATACATACCAGAAGGACCATTACGAAAACAGATGCTCGAGCGGGTGCATACAGGACATCTGGGAATAACTCGGTGCACAGATAGAGCGAAAGAAGCCATTTGGTGGCCAGGCATCAGTACCGACATCAAGAATCAGATATCACAGTGCAAACAATGTTTGGAACATAGACCACAGGTCGTAGAACCATTATTGCCAACGCAAACTCCAGAGAGGCCTTGGCAAATAGTAGGAACTGATTTATTTCAACATAAAGACAAAAATTATATCATCTTTGTAGACTATTTTTCCAGGTACTTTGAAATGGCCGAATTGAGAAGTACATCATCATCAGCGGTCATTGAAGTCGCAAAGAAGATTTTCGCCAGGTTCGGCGTGCCGGAAACAATGCGGGCTGATAATGGGCCACAATATAGAGAAGAATTCAGACAATTCGCTAACGAATGGCACTTCAGATTAATAACAAGCAGTCCATACCATCCACGAAGTAACGGGCAAGTAGAGGCAGCGGTAAAAATAGCAAAAGCCCTGCTATTAAAAGAAAAGGAAGTGGAACAGGGTCTGTTAGTATACAGAGCAACACCGTTGGAATCAGGAGTTAGCCCAGCAGAATTACTGATGGGGCGGAAGTTACGGTCCAATATTCCAGTGACAGAGAGAGAGAGACAAGCGAGAGTCTACAGCCAAAATGGACTCATTTGAAGCAACATCGCCAGAAGATGCACGACAAGCGCATCAAGATCAAGCATATATACGACCAGAGACACCGAACACATAAATTAAAGGAACTGGAAGCCGGACAGAAGGTGTGGATCACAGATCGAAAGACATACGGCAGGGTGTTGCGTCGTCGAGAAGAGCCAAGATCATACGAGGTCGAAACGCCAACTGGTACCATCCGCAGAAATCGAGCGTTCCTAGTACCCGTCCAGGGAGACATAGAAGACAGCAGTTACGATCAATTCATCAGCGAACCAGAATAAGGAAACCAATCCGGATCAGCAGTAGAGAAAACAGTAGAGGTAACAGCAAAGGGAGCGTCTCGAACAGACAGCCAGAGCAGAGAACAAGACAATAGAGAACCATCCACACCGCGGAGATCAAACAGAGTTAGAAAGTCCCCAGATAGATTTGATCCTTCCAAGTATCGTAAATAATCGTAAAATACGCGGTAGAGAGAAAAGAGAAAGTAGGACATCTTTCAATTTAAACAAAGGAGGATGTTGTATCGAGAAGTCGCGAGGAAAGAATCGATAGATCGAGAGATCGGGAGAACCAAGACGAGAGGGTGAGAGGTTGGATGTAAGATTATCGACGTGTTATAATAAAAGGGTTATTATCACGAATCCCGAACGTTACTGTTGAACACCCGACCTTTTCCGAATCCTGACAAGGCTTAACACACAACTTTTCAATCAGATGCGTACTTTCCGAGATATTCGCATCGATAGATTAAAACGGACCACCCTGTATATGTACAAATCATTTTAAAGAATATTTGGTAAAATATAATATATATAAATCTATGTATTAACATGTAATGGAATAAATAAAATAAATAACAAATAATAAATAATAAATAAAATATAATAATTAATATAATACAAAATTTTATATTAGAGAATTTTTGCAATACCGTACATCAGATGCGGTGAACGCTAAAATCACGTTATTTAATGGGAAGTCAAATTACATATGTAGTTTGACTTTCAACAAAATAACGTGACTTTAGCGTTCATCGTATCTAGATACACGATATTGCAAAAACTCCCTATTAATTTATAATATTTGTATGTAACAGATTCTCGCCTCTGATTTGACTTCGTGAGTCGGGAGTCCGAGTCAGGCCGATATATCATGTGTCGTATGGCAAGGCTTTCAAGTCTGTTGATTGACTGTAGGACAGAGAGATCCGAGAATCTCTGTACTATAACCAATCAACAGGCTTGAAAAGCCTTGTCGTACGACAAATGAAATATCGGGCTGATGTCGGCGTTTCATGAGCGGAAATTTACAGCGGAACTGAATAGCGCGATCACAACTCTGCAGTCATTATTTTGCTTTCTTTTTTGCGGTTGTGATTGTCTCGCTGTTCTGTTCCGTAAATTTACGCTCATGGAACGCCAGCCTAGACTCCCGACTTACAAATAACAATTAATTGACAACGCTGACTCAAATCGAGTCAGAGATTACTACGAGATTAAATGAGTGTTTTCCATTTCATGACACAAGTCAACACAAGCGTCGTTTTATATCTTTTTTGACAGATAATTTCTTCGCAGAGAGTGACAAAGATAGTTCAAATGGAAAGCACTCTACGTTTACACGGCTCGATTTATGCCGAAATTATAACATCGATGTTAGGAAACGCCAATAACAGTCATTCCATTCTTTACAAGAATAGCTATGATTGGCCAGTTTCATAATATCGATATTATAACTTTGGCGTAAATCGAGACATGTAAGGGTGCCGTCACATGCGGCGTAATCTGTGTAAGCGTAACCTGCGTATTCTAGTAATTTACTAGAATACGTTATTTTTTATTTACTAGAATACGCCATTCTGAAAGCCCGCGTTCACATTGAGTGTATTTCGCGGAAGATTAGAGAAATGCGGAACTAATGCAACCAATTGCTGATTAGAATTTCTGTTGTACACTCTAACAGAAATGCTAAATGAATTTACGATTGGTTTTCGTAACCTACGCATCTCGAAAAGTACGCCTCATGGGGAACCGGTACCTTTCCATCGTGTATATATGAGCGGATGATCGAATAAATTATTAAAACCGGAAAATTTTGTGAGACCATTCTTAGGCTTATTCGACGCGTTTTTGCATGAAACGAAAGAATCTTTCTTTCTTTGCCGAAGAATCTTTCTTCGGCAAAAAAAACGTCGTTCTGCCTTGTGATCTGAGATATTAAGTGTTAAAATTGATGACTATTGAGGTTAGGAAATCTGTCACAGAGGCAAAATGGGGTCTGTAATTGTACTGTTCCACATGGGTTTCGACTTTTCACGCGATGCAAAGGGGCGCACGACTTTTATAATTGTACTGTTGCAAAATCGAAATTCTTGTGCATTTTTTCAGACAGAATAAGCTAAAATGAGCCAGAAATTAGATTCGACGCATAGTGGTTCTATCATGTTTCGGCGTAACAACAAAATAGCATAAAAAACATAAAATGACTAGACAGAAACTGATGTCAAGTGAAATGATATGATTGGTCGGTGCAAGTTACGCTTACGCAAGTTACGCCGCATGTGACGGCACCCTAAACGTAATCATAATCAAGAGTCGAAGGGTCCGCGTACAAAGATGGTCGCAACTGAGTCGTAGTCATAAGTCGTCGTAGGTCAACGCATAAGGATTTTATGTATGTCGTTTACGTATATCCTATTGCGCCAGTTGTTTGCGTCAACTGACGCAATAGGATATATGTAAACGACATACGTAAAATCCTTGTGCGTTGACCTACGACAACGACTTACGACTACGACTCAGTTGCGACCATCTTTGTGCGCGAACCCTATAGTGTGATTACGCGATTTCATTTCTGTTATTTTCTCCCATCTCTTCCTCCCTCTCTCTCACTCTCTTGAGATGCTATTTATATAGATCAGTGCGTAGCATAAATTTTACACACACACGTGTAATATTATGTACATTACATATTGATCTGTCTGAGGACGGTATTTATAGTCGATTCTTATATTGAAGCCATCTTAAGTATAGTCAGATGTCACGAACCAATCAGAGGGCCGTATTAGCACACACCTTAAGACATTACTTAAGACGATTTTGAAATAAGAACGGACTATGAATACTGGCCTAAAAGTTTGAGCACAAAAATTATCGTAACACTTATTGTTATGGGCCTTTTACAATAATCCGCAAGTCAGAACGCCAGAAATCTTAATCAAGTCGTTCAAGTTGGCTATTGGCTAACTTCACTGATTATGCTTAAGGGGATGCTGGAGTGACGGTCGAAGTTAATCAAGGTTGATAGTACAGACTTTTTTAAACTCCAAATTCGACAATAGTGACATCTTTCATTCATTTCTTATACTTATTATATATCGTTGTGTCTCACTCGAACGCATTCATCTGTCCTTATATAACATATTGCAACACCATCTCTTAGAAAGAGATCAACTATAATACTGCTCGGTTTCATGGCTAAACAGTCATACAGCGTCGATTTCTCACGCGTTAGACACACAATTTCGTTCCTTGCGCTAATCTTTTTATTTAGGCATCAAAACTTAATTCTAAAGATACGACTGTAATCGTCTATTTATTCTACATGTGCTCCTGCCCTAATTTCGAGCATATAACGTACATATAATTTTTTAATGAAGTAAATGTTAGATTAGAATCTGTAATTTATTATTTTTCCCAGTTTTGGACACAAAATACACCAGGAGCAGGTACATTAGCACGGATATTTCAATCGTGGAGAAGGAATTTTTATTCTGTGCAACTCTCTAATTCGAAGAACCGCCCAAGGAACATAAACGCTTGCTTTATCGGTAAAAAAGAAGGCTCCAGCATCCCCTTGAGATCGCTTAGAACTTCTGATTTGCGGCTTATTGTAGAAGGCCCATAAGAGACTTACGTTTACAACTTAAGTCTAAGTAAGGGTGGTATTCAAAGTCGGATCTCATATTTAAGACCGTCTTAAATACAGTTTTTAGACATCAAGAACCAATCAGAGAGCCGTATTAGCACGCACGCACGCACGCGCGCGCACACACACACACACACACACACACACACACACACACACATCTCAAGACATTACTTAAGACGGTCATAAAATAAGAACCGACTATGAATACCGGCCCATGTGTTACAATAATTCTTAGGCTCAGACACTAAGACCAGAATCAGACTACACATTGAAGATTGATATTGAAAACTGAAGATTTTAATTTGACTAATGAGTACAAAGAAATTTTAGTTCCTTTCATTTCGATTGATCAAATTTCAATATTTCGATCTTTAATCTCAATCTTCAATGCATAGACTGATTCCTAAAAAGGTATCAATGTTTTTACTTTCTGTTTCCACACGCAGAAAAATATCATTCTATTGCTAAGAAAAGTAATTATTCAATTTATTTTCTTCCTTTTAACAGTTATCTTTAACAAAGAATATTTTTTTAATAATAATCTTAAAATATGCTTATTCTAAAATTTTAGAAAAAGTCATTATTATGAATTTAAAACAAGAATTTATTTTTTTGTAAAGAATATTGTCAAATTGATCAAAGAAACAAACTTTTTATAAGCAAATCAAATTTGTTTTAATTTAATAAACTTAATTGAAGTATTAAACTTTTTTATTAGGATTCACAGAATATATTTTGAATAAATTTAATGCTTGTGATGAATTTATGACAGATTTGCGGATATGTGAACTTTTGAAATACTTGAAATAAATAATTATTACTTGCGTATTTTTTTAATGTGGAGAATTATATATATAGTAGTTTTATATTATTATAAGACTACTGCTCAGCACACTATGGACGTCGAGACGCAATGGACGACGCGACGCGTGACGCGCTCAGTGGATACGTACCCATATCACGATACTCGTCGCATGCGATATGTGATGTGCAATGAGCGCACAGCTTTAGTAAATTAGATTCTAAAGCTGTGCGCTTATTGGATACCGCACATCGCGTACAATACGCTAAGGCTGGACCTTATGGACCTTATGGCCCCGGCACACCAGCGCGCGCGACGCGATATCCAATTGGAGTATACCTTTAGAATGAGAACATCGGTAAAGCTGTACACTCAATGGATATCACGTGTCGCACGCGATGAACATCGCGTTGGTGTGCCGGAGGCATTAGAACTATTATACGTATAAAGAACCTCTGCAGAAAATGCCCGTTTTCGGTACCTCGATTT
Organism: Trachymyrmex cornetzi; assembly: GCF_001594075.2. Taxonomy (NCBI): domain Eukaryota; kingdom Metazoa; phylum Arthropoda; class Insecta; order Hymenoptera; family Formicidae; genus Trachymyrmex; species Trachymyrmex cornetzi. Next base: position 38,259 of record NW_017297775.1, on the reverse strand, counting down.
TTGAAACTTTTATTATGCCAAATAGTTACATATAATGACCCAATAACTCCTGCAAAATTTCAAGATGAACATACAGCCCGTTCAGGAAATAGAGGGGGTTAAAGTTGACCATGTCCAATAACAAAATATATCAATTCAACATTTGAATTCGAACAATAACGTCTAAAGCAAAGTCAACATAAATTACAGTTTTAAGATTTTTTGCTGCTGATTATAAATATGAATTCAGATTTACAAAATTCAAAATGGCGGATCCAATATGGCGG